>NC_068986.1:31400979-31405979 GCF_001194135.2 Octopus bimaculoides | reverse complement strand
AAAGGAAATTTCAAAACATTTGCAGGATCTGAAAATAGGGAGCCATGAAGCGTCTAAAAGGACTCATTTTCAATTTTTGATTTGAAAAATTATGAAAGCTAATGAATATTGTGAAAAATGGGAGGATACCAATTGCACAAACAAGAAGAATGATACCTGAAGAATCAGCATGAGATAATGAACTGATAGCATGGAAAGAAATGAATAGAGTAATGATAGAGATTATGAACCAATTAAAAACTGAAAAGGATGACTGGTGTTCACCTTGAAGATCTCAGAGATTGACTTTCATTTCTTTTGAATTTAAATTCAGTCACAATTGAAGATGAACAAGAAAGAGAAAGGTTAAAAAAGAAATATTCAGACTTTGCAAATTATTATGATATTAATGTGACAGTCATTCAGTTATATAATGAAATTAACTTTTATGATGCACTTTTGAGCTGAGTGGGGATGGAACACAGTTCCTTCTGATCCTGAAAATGCTCTAGGGTCTTTATTGCAACTTGGAAGGGATGTTTTTCCTATGGTGTGCATCACATTCAGATTGCTGCATTATCAATTGCAAGTCGTGAAAGGTCATTTTCAATGTTAAAACCAATAAAAGCATATTTGAGGCCTTCAATATTATAGCAGCAATTAATTACTTTGGCTTTAATCAGCACTAAAAAAGGATTCCTCTCAGTTGATGAAAAAAAATGAAGCTGTTGATGTTTTTACTGTTAGATCTCATTTTTACTTTGTCTTTTTAGGAATTTCTAAGATACCATTATCTAATGGGTCTTGTTTTTCTACCAGGTGGCTGAGTACAATCTACAGAGGATTTTGCTGTTATTTCCAACAAACTGAGGAACCACATTGAGTTTCTTTTTTTATTATCTTGTTGGGGTTACATAGAGGTTACTTGACCTTATAGGTTTTATATATATATATATATATATATATTTGGAATTTGAAATTTTAAATCTGAAATCGAAATCAAACCGAATCCGACAACTGGCACCAGTGCCAACCTCTCCTTCATTGGACACTAAACTCTGCTTGCGAAGACCTGTTGAGGCAAGTGAAATCAAAATCGTAATTGAACCATACTCGATGACTGGCACCTGTGCCAGTGGAGCACTAACAGCACTGTCTGAGCGAGTTCATTGCCAGAGCAGCTGTCTGGCTTCCGTGCTAGTGGCCCATAAAAAGCACCATTTGAGCGTAATCGTTACCAGCGTCGCCTTCTAGCACTTGTGCTCGTGGCACATTAGAAAATCATTCAAGTGAGGTCGTTGCCAGTGCCGCTGGACTGGCTCCTGTGCAGGTGGCACGTAAAAAACACCATTTTGAGTGTGGCCATTGCCAGTACTGCCGGACTGGCCCTCGTGCCGGTGGCACATAAAAGCACCCACTACACTCTCGGAGTGGTTGGTGTTAGGAAGGGCATCCAGCTGTAGAAACTATGCCAGATCAGATTGTAGCCTGGTGCAGCCTTCTGGTTTACCAGTCCTCAGTCAAATCGTCCAACCCATGCTAGCATAGAAAGCAGACGTTAAACGATGATGATGATGATGATATATACAGTAGTAATTTCAGAATCAACAAATGTTTTGCTAATTTGAAATGTGTAGTTTAACCCTGTGAGATGAGTAATGTATTCACTCCTCACTATGAACAATAAAAGATAAATGCTGCCTCTATAATCCTTGTGATTTAGCTTTACATGTCAGAATTTCACACAGTTATGAACTGAACCACTTTCTTATTTCTTGATTAAATTGAAATAATTAAAAGCAGAAAACAAATTTAATAAACACCTTGAAATGGCTGATCAAACAAGGAGTTAATTTACTTCTTAAGGAGTCATAGTAATGTTTATTAATTAATCAAGGCTACACAGCATCATTATAGCTGATAGAGAAGTCTTCTAGCCATAAAAATACCAGCTAATTTTACTCTGTAATTTATTAAAGAACTTAAATAAAAACACAACATACAAAAACCCATCTGTTTCCATTTTGCTGCTTAAGTATCTGACTTTAGTTTTTTTCAGTACCTGTTTCCTTAAAGGATTAAAGAATTCCTAAAAATAAACTAATCAATTAATATTGACATTTAAAGTATTAGAAATCCTCATAAGCTCATAATAATTTGCTAACAAAATTTTGTTTATTTGATGAAAACAAATAGTTAAAAAAAAGTGAGAAATATAAACAAAATATTAGAAATGTAAAGATTAAAAATATAAAAGCAAGATGATAAAATTTGATGAAGTAAAGGAAAAAAGTGGAAACCTTCATTGAAAATATAAAACTCTTAATTAAAAGTTGGAAACAACAACAACAATAATAGAATATACTGATGAAAAATGTTTCAGTAAAATTAACTAAATGAAAATGAATTTTTTATATGTTGTTTAATCATAGTTTTATGGTATGATTAATTTAAGCAAACTAGGGCTTAGAATTTTTCAACAATATAGACACAACAATTTAGAATTAAAAATTATTTGCTATTGCAGCATGTGTTGTTGTCATTTTTGTTGTTGCATAACACCTGGTCAGCTTTGACTGAACAGGCTTTTTGTGATCAAAAGCATTTCAGCCATGACTAGTTCATCTATTTTTTGTTTTGTTTGTTTGTTTGTTTTTTTTTGGGGGGGGGGTGTTTCTTGGAGTAATTTCATGCACTATGTACTAACATTAAAAAAAAAAATTTTTTGAATAAAATGGAAAGTTGCAGATTAACAGAATTGACTGATAATTGCAAGAGATCAAGAGATTATGTTGTTGGTTCATTTGAAACGTATATATTTCAAAAGTGAGGAACAAAGATTGGTTCACTGTGAGAAAGAGGAAAAATATCCTCAACAGGAAAGTGATGTTTTCTAATGGTACCAAACAGATTGTGCAGAAGTAGTGAGCCAATCATTGGTTTCCTCAGATCTAAATGCCTACTATGAAGCATGTACAGTCTGGCCGATATAACCACTAAGCTAGTGGTTCTCAACTGGGGTCCATGCGGCCCTTGGCAAGGTTTGTATATAGTTTTGTTGCTAAAAATTTATGTACAAATAAATTGGTTATACTTCTACAATACACAAAATATTCTAGCAAATTTTTTTTATATAATTCTTAATAATATCTAATTATAAAAATACAATAGAATTTCTTAAACATCAAATGGCTATGGAGGCCCAGTAGAGTAAACTAGGAATCAAAGGGGTTCATAGGGGTTCATAGTGAACTACTACACTAAGCACTTCAGCTCAAGTGTCAACTGGACTGTATAATTCTGAACTTTAAGTCATCATCAGGGTTTATTTAATCCTGTCACTGGGATTGCCAAGTAAAAACAATTACTAATCATAGAGAAAATACTTCTTGGCTTACATAAGGGTGAGCTAATTTGCATTTTGTAGTTAATTGAGTAATTACTGATACACCTACACAGCATGAAAACTGAAACAGTGTACCAAAGTGTACTTGTGTGTTTAAAATATATACAGTCTTACTCTGGAAGGAAATTTGGCGGGGAAGAGAAGACGGTTTTCAACAGCTGTATTAGTAATTAATTAATGAATATCATACTGAAACTAATAAGTAAGAATTAGCTTACTCTTGTGTTGGGAAATAATCTTTTTTTTTTTATACAAAGCTAAGAGCTGCTTTAGTCAGCCTCATGACAACAGTTAACTTTAATGAGGACTTTAAAAAAAGTTTCAGATGAAGTTAGTTCAACTGCTGAGACTTTGCAATGTTTCTCCTTCATTCTATGCCACAGCAAGACTTCAGTTTACCAAATTTGTTTAATTTTTCTTGGTTTTGTATTAGTAAATTAAAATCACTACAAGATAAAATAGCTGCTTTAGTAGTAGATTTTGTACTTCCAAAACTGGTTTCCTTTTTAAATCTTTACCTTAGTCAGCAAATATAAACAACATAATCTGCAGGAAACTAGCCTCATCTTTTATCTGTTATCTTTTACTTATGTTGGTCATTCGATGGCAGCCATAATGGGGCATTACCTTAAAGAGTTATAGTTGAACAAATCAACCCAGCGTGCTTATTTTTTTGGTAAGCTTGGTTACTTATTCTATTGGTCTCTTTTTTTTTTACCAAACTATTAAGTTACAGAGACATAAACAAACCAACACTTGTCAAACAGTGGTAGACAAATACAAATGAAAAGCCATACCTATACACACACACACACACACACACACACTGAGCTTCCACACAGTTTCCATTTACTAGATTCACTCACAAGGCATTGGTCAACCTACTTGCAACTAGAAGACACTTGCTCAAGGTGCCAAGCAGTGAACCTAAAACTGGCAGCAAAGTTAGCTTTTTAACCATATAGCCATACCTGTGCCTCCATAGCAACTCCATTTAAATGCACTAATTATTAATAATGTAAAGCAAAACTTGCAAATTTGAATCAGAATATAACAACTTGTATGTTATAAAAAGAATTTGGTTATTAAAACACAGCTGAAATTTTCCAATAATGTTATAATAATGTTATGAAATGCTGATGTAGAAGTTGCCTTTACTTCAGGAACCTGACAAAAATATCTATACTCCAATTATCATAAATTATTCATATCAAATCAATCCCCCTGTATTTTCTTTTACCCCAAACCAGGAACTTTTCAGCACCCACCTCATAGTTTCAATGTGTTGGTTGGAGTGTGAAGAGCTATATATTACGTTGTCAAATAAATTCATTAGTCTTTTTTGTTTATTTCAATCCTTTCCAATGTTATTTAGATTAACATGAAAAATATTCTTATTGTAGTGTTTTATGAGGTTTTGTTTTGTAGCTCTATCCTTTCTTTACTCTTTTACTTGTTTCAGTCATTTGACTGCGGCTATGCTGGAGCACCGCCTTTAGTCAAGAAAATCGACCCCCAGGACTTATTCTTTGTAAGCCTAGTACTTATTCTATCGGTCTCTTTTCCCGAACTGCTAAGTTACAGGGACGTAAACACACCAGCATTGGTTGTCAAG
>NC_068986.1:31398630-31400969 GCF_001194135.2 Octopus bimaculoides | reverse complement strand
CATATATACGACGGGCTTCTTTCAGTTTCCGTCTACCAAATCCACTCACAAGGCTTTGGTCGGCCTGAGGCTATAGTAGAAGACACTTGCCCAAGGTGTCACGCAGTGGGACTGAACCCGGAACAATGTGGTTGGTAAGCAAGCTACTTACCACACAGCCACTCCTGCGCCTTTTCTTCATCATTTTCGAAATTTGAATAGATTTTACCACTTTTCAGACATTTAACAAAGGAGTGCCAACTAGGGGGAAAAAAAATGAATAAATTTATCTGCCAACCCAAGACTATTTTCAGTGTACAGAACTAATGTATTTGAGAATTTCTTTGATGAGTCCCAACTTCTTAAACTTCAGCTTCCTCTGTCACATTAATGTCACTATTTAAAATAACAGTAACTTTTATGTAAATAACACTCATGATAGTAAGACAGAATGTTTTGATAAACTAACACAATTCTCCATATCTCAACTCATTGACTAAGTCACTCACAAGGCTAACAACGTAATTGACATCATTAACATTAATTAGTCAATTATGTAATAGTATATAATTAACTGACTATGATTACTGCTTAGCATTTCTTTTCTTTTCTTTTTAGAGTGCAGGGAACAGCATATGGCAAAAACCTGTCTCTAGTCTTCAAAATATTACTTAATATGAACCACAAATCATGCATATTATCTTAATGAAATCTAATCTAAGTGTTTTGAATTATATCTATGACTTATTTTTTGTTGTTTTTTCAGAGATATCTTTTATCTTTTACTTGTTTTAGTAATTCGAATGAGGCCATACTGGGGCCCTGCCTCAAAGGATTTAGTCAGACAAATTGACCCCGGTACTTAGTTTTCTTAAGTCTGGTACTTAAGCCATCAGTCACTTTTGTTAGACTGTTAAGTTACAGTGCTTTAAACAAGCCAACACTAGTTGTCAAGCCATGGGGAAGGGAAAAATACAAATACATATATTACATACATCGTCGTCGTTGTTGTTGTTTAACGTCTGCTTTCCATGCTAGCATGGGTTGGACGATTTGACTGAGGACTGGTAGACCAGATGGCTACACCAGGCTCCAATCTGATTTGGCAGAGTTTCTACAGCTGGATGCCCTTCCTAATGCCAACCACTCTGAGAGTGTAGTGGGTGCTTTTACGTGCCACCGGCACAAAGGCCAGTCAGGCAGTACTAGCATACATATATACATACACAAGTATATTAAATACATACATAAATTGCACACACACACACACATATATACACACACATTCATACATTATTTATACATACATTACATATATACATACATGATGGACTTCACAGTTTCCATCTACCAAATTCACTCAAAAGGTATTGGTCAACTCAAAGCTATAATAGAAGATACTTGTCCAAGGTGCTGTGCAATGAACTGAACCTAAAATTACATGCTTGTAAAGCAAACTTAACAATACCTGTGATTATATGTTTGTAAATCAAAAATATGAATACGTTTTAGAAGGCCAAAAACAGTAAATTTATTGGGGGAATAGGGGGAAATAAAATAAACAAATAAATAAACATTGAAAATTAAATTGCTTAATGGGGATTTTGAAACTATGATGACTTTTGATAAACAGAATATTGATTTCACGATGAAAATTCTAAATGATCAAAATTTTATTATTTTGGTCACTTCATCTCGAAATTGCAACTATTAATCAACTGCTCCCATGTGCTTAATGCAACTGTTAATCAACAAGTCCCATGTGTTTGCTCCATGGACAAACTAACTGAGAATAGGGTGTAAAAATATATAAACAATAAAACATCCTTGTTCAGATTATGAAGCAACATCATCTACTGGAACTCCCATGATAGTGTCTATTCAGGTTTCTTGTTACTAAATCTTTCTGCAGCCTTTAATAAAATGGATCAAATGAACTTTAAAAATGAATTGAACATCTGGAGTATCATAAAAATTTGTTTGCTGTGATTTTTTTCATATTTAAACATGTTATAGTGGAAGGCAAATCAGAGCTATTAATAATAATAATAATATGCAACATATCCCAAGGCTCGATATTGATTTTGTTTGGATTTAGTGCTTGCATTTCTAATCAGACTTTAATAGCTTGATTCCTTGCACATGGGTGCAGGTGTGATTTTGGGTTTGATCTTATTGTGCGACACCTTGGACAAGTGTCTTCTACTGTGACAATGAGTTGACTAGTCTTGGTTGACAGAAAGAAATTACAAAAACTCAGTAATGTATGTGTAAACATATATACATATATATATATATGTTTACACACACACACACACACACACACACACACACACACACACACACACACACACACACAC
>NC_068986.1:31378302-31397916 GCF_001194135.2 Octopus bimaculoides | reverse complement strand
GTGACTAAATCAAACCATTAAAAGCAGTGCCCCAGCAGAATCACAGTTCAGTTGGTGAAATTGATAAAAGGAAAAAAAAAAAAAAGATGATCAAGAAACTCTTAAATCATTCCATATCTTTCGAAACACAAGTCAATGAATAATTATATCGAGCCTCTACATGATCACTTGACCAACCAAAAATAACAGCTAAATCTCTCTCAAACAACATCTCCCAGCAAACACATTGGATAAAAGAAATGAGAGTATACTATTCTTGAAAAAAAAAAAAAAAAATCCAAGTAGCCAAAGTTGACAACTTCAACAGTTCTTGAAATGAATTCATAGATGATTAGTATTTTAAACTAATTACTATAAAATAAATACTATAAAACCCAAAATAAAAGTATTTCAACTTATGATGAATTAATCACTGAAAGTATCTGCTTCAATAACCTGAGATTATTTCCTTTGAAGTTGAAAACAGTCAGTGTTAAGACGCATCTTATTTCTTTATTGCCCTCAAGGGGCTAAACATAGAGGGGACAAGCAAGGACAGACAAGGCATTAAGTCGATTACATCGACCCCAGTGTGTAACTGCTACTTTATTTATCGACCTCGAAAGGATAAAAGGCAAAGTCGACCTTGGCGGAATTTGAACTCAGAACATAACAGCAGACGAAATAACGGTAAGCATTTCGCCTGGCGTGCTAATGTTTCTGCCAGCTCGCCGCCTTAACACACATCTGTAACATAACCAACACCTCAATCAGTTTATCATTAACCCATACAATGTTATTTTATAGAAAATCTAAGGAAATAACAAAGGAAAGTTAGCTGCTGATTTATTTGGGGAAATTTTATTGAAATATAGTTTTACTATCAACAGATACAACTATAATTCATTCAAACATGGTAAAACATGTAACAGGTCTATTAAAAAAAATATAATCCAAGTGAAAATTTGAATAATTACGAGATCTAAATTGAATATTTGAGATGTGAATATGCCACTAGCTAATTTGCATACTTTTATTACATTTGAACTGGTGGTTGTTCTGTTTGAAGTTTTAGTGTGCAATACCTCAACTTACAGCTATTTCTCATCTCACTTGCAGAACTAAACAATATTCTGACACTGTTCTTAGATTAATAGTAGCTTCCCTCTATAAATCTGTCACCACTGTTGTAATCGTTATTATCACCATCATCATCGAATTGTTTTATTGAGAAGAAAACTGCTAGCAGGAAGTGAGAGCATATGGATGTCTTTAATTTGTTATTGTTAACTATTATCTTTTGTTTGCTATTTTTCTTTTATCTTATTTGGTTGTCATTTATGACATACAAATATTATTTCACAATTCCTTCCCCCCTTTTTTTTTTTTTAAATATGGGTCTCTGCATATGAAAATATCCTCTGGAAAGTTTTGATAGTAATCCCTATCCTCTATAGCAACTACTGCTATTTTACTCATCCAATTGTTTCATTGCTCTATTAAATATGATCTCTCAAAATCAACTCATTATATAATATGAAACAAATACAGAAGTTACTCATTTCAGTCATTTTTGACTGTGGTCATGCTGGAGCACTGCCTTTAGTCGAGCGCAAATCGACCCCAGGACTTATTCTTTGTAAGCCTAGTACTTATTCTATCGGTTTCTTTCTGCCGAACCGCTAAGTTACAGGGACGTAAACACACCAACATCGGTTGTTAAGCGATGTTGGGGTGACAAACACAGACACACAAAACACATACATATATGTATATACATATATATGACGGGCTTCTTTCAGTTTCCGTCTACCAAATCCACTCACAAGGCTTTGGTTGGCCCGAGGCTATAGTAGAAGACACTTGCCTAAGGTGCCATGCAGTGGGACTGAACCCAGAACCATGTGGTTGGTAAGCAAGCTACTTAACACACAGCCACCCCTGCTTATAATATTTTCTTGAAGTCATTTTCCCACCTCACATTTTTATTTTGACATGTAAAAATATTTAACCTATTCCTAACCTTTCTAAAGAGGCAATCGAATCAACTTCTTGACATATTTCATCTGTATCCTGCCTCACACATTATATGTTTACATTTATCTTCCTTTCTCATTCTTTTAGAATATTTACCAAATAGATAGCAAGAATTAAAAAAAAAAACCTTGATAAACAACTGAGACAATTCAACTAAAACAATTACAAGATACATGATGTGACTTTTTACTCCCCCATCACTCTTTCACTCCCCCCTTCTCTCTCATATATATACACAGATGCACAAACTTTCATGCTACTTACTGTATGTGTCAGTTGGAGTGTGAAATGTCACACAGGAAGATTATATTTATTTAAAATAAAAAATAAAATGGTTGATATGAAAGAAGATACAGAACAAGCATCCTCAAAAAATTATAACAATACTATGGTAAAGGAATAAAGAAAAATAATTATATCTATTCCAGATGCAGAACCATATGGAAGAGATGTACTTTTATATCAAAAGTAAAATCAAGTTATTAAATAAAATAAACAAAGAATGAAAAACAATATGTTTCTTTAAATGCGAGTAAAACGTACGAGGAAGAAAGGTAACACTGCTT
Organism: Octopus bimaculoides; assembly: GCF_001194135.2. Lineage (NCBI taxonomy): Eukaryota > Metazoa > Mollusca > Cephalopoda > Octopoda > Octopodidae > Octopus > Octopus bimaculoides. The sequence goes on along the minus strand of NC_068986.1, from coordinate 31,395,334 downwards.
TTAGATTTCAAGCTTAACACTTAATATAACAATGTTATTAAAATGAATTTTAAATAATGTATATGATCTAAGATCAACCACATCCGTAGCATCGACATAGTTGATTTAAGCTAACGAAGGAAGTCAGTTCTGTGTTGTTAGTGCAACTGTACCCAAGATTAAAACTACCACATGACTCTTGTGTGCCTTTAGTGGAGTCTACTGTTGCATGCATTCCTTCCAAGCTTCTGGGCTAAGGATAACTCAATATCTTGATGCACTGCTTCCAGAAGTTATGGTTTTAGATTGCCTTTCCTTCTCAGACTCGGAGACCCAGTAAAAAGGTCATGCACACTGCCCTTCCTCCTCTAACTAAACCATAACATATATTTAAAAAAAAACAAAAAAACATTAACACACTAAAACTTCAACAGCTAATTTAGAAGAGGCACACAAAATTATCCAGCAGATCTCTACCAACAACTTTAGCCATCTTTCTGAATTCAATATCTCAACCATCAATGGCAATAATTATAAAATAAAATGCATTGCAATACTCTTGACATTAAGAAACAGTTTTTTTTACACTCAAAATTGTTAAAGTATGAAATAAACTATCCACATTAATTGTTAACTGTCAAGGCACTGCATGCTTCAATAATCCCATGCTTCCGGCAATCAATCAACACTACTTTTAACCTGCTTACACATTCTTTTCTTTCTGATGGCTTATTACTGTCCACATTTTCATACCATTGTGTATTATTCAGTATACTTTGCATAATAAATCTTTTGGCCATCATTATGTCTTTCTTTGCTTGTCTTACTGCTGTTTGTGTAATTTTTTTTTTGTCTCCTCTTTTACTTTTTTCTGGTGAGTTCTAATGTACCTGAGTACCCTACATAAGAAATTCATTATTATTTTAATGATTAGACAATGAAGTAAGTACACTTCTCCTAAAGAAATCGCATGATCTTTGAAATGGTGCCAGGTTTAGTAAGTTCTACATCTTGAAATAATACGTCTACATTAAAATCAAACTGCTTAGGCTAAAACATTGAGAAAACGCTGAGACCAGCATATTATTCTATTCCACTGAAAGAAATGTGACAAAGTGAAAAGGGGTTGGGGTGGATTTAATTTTTGAATTTCAAATATAATATCATGTTAAATAATCCCAATTAAAGGATTAACTCCAGAATGGGGAATCAGTGTAAAATAAGTTGTTCCAAAAGACAAACAATCCACCAATCAGCTTTGAAAATACAAGAATTATAAAATAACAAAAATCAGTTGAAACAACTATTCTAAAAGTATGAAAGAATTAAAGTTAGAAAAATATGAACTCAGTATTGTGAATCCCAACAGTGGTTCCTATCGATCTGCTTCAACACACTTCAGTATTCTACCAGTAAACTACACTATTGCTTTCTAGAGAGAAAGAGAAAGACAGAGAGAGAGAAAGAGAAAGACAGAGAGAGAGAAAGAGAAAGACAGAGAGAGAGAAAGACAGAGAGAGAGAAAGAGAAAGACAGAGAGAGAGAAAGACAGAGAGAGAGAAAGAGAAAGACAGAGAGAGAGAGAGAGAGAGAGAGAAAGACAGAGAGAGAGAAAGAGAAAGACAGAGAGAGAGAGAGAGAGAGTGTGTATAGAAAGGGAGAGAGAGAGAGATGAATAAATAGATAAATAGACAGATAGATAAAGGTAGTCAGGGTATGTGATAAGATAATTAAGATGAGACTTGTTGTAGGCAACACAACAGTAACATTTATTTCTGCACATGTTCAAAAGGCAAGTTTGACAAAAACAGAAGAGCGGTTTCTATGAGATCTTGTAAACTATCTCAATAGTAAATGACAGTAACTTCATTACTGTGGCAGGCAACTTCAACAGACATGTTGGCCAACACAATGATGGCTTTTCTGAAATACATGGAGGCTATGGTTTTGTTTCAAGAAATGAAGAAGGTGCAAGATATGATGCAGCTGATCTAACACACTTTAAGAAACCAGCCACTTCGTCACCTGCCAACTGGTGAACACACAAGTCAGATAGATTACATTCTCACATGGAAATAGAACAGAAGAGCTTTTATACACCTCAAAACAGAATGCACAACACAACATAGATTAGTTAATAGCGATTTCAAAGTCAGAGCTAGGCAGACACAGAATCAGATGATATGGAGAAGGAAGAAATGAAAGCTAAAAGATCTCCCACTTGGGAATAGGGTTAGCAAAATTCTAATTGATGCATAGAACTTTAGGGAGAAAGATTTAAGTGTCTGTAGCATAAGTTACTTGTAATTTCCATGAAATGACCTGCTAAGAGGTACAAAGTCCTAGCCAAATTAAAATGACATGATGGTGAAATGACACAGTTGATAGGGCAGCAGGGGATAAAAGACAGGCTTAGGAAACTAGGAAGGAAAGCAGAAGTAGGGAGCATTATCAAATGGATAGAAGAATAGCTAAGCAGCAGGTGTACTTGGCTAAGAATGAGGCAGAAAAAATGAGATCAAAGACATGAAGTATTCAAAATTGCAAGACTGTGAGTGAGGGAGAACTAGGACATCATTGGTGAGAAGTGTATTCAAAATGATGAAAGCACACTCATCATTGACATGGAAAACAAAAGCATGGTATGTTCCATTATAAGAGACAGCTGAAATCTCACTTGAAGCAGTCAATAGCTTTTGTTGCCTAAGAGATGCAATTGGCAGTGTAGGAGGTTGCTCTGAATGTATAATATCTAGGGTAAGAGCATGTTGGAAAAAATTCAGGTTGCTTCTATTGCAGCCAGTATCAAAGGTCTTTTCCTTCAAAGCAAAAGGTAGATTGTACTATACTTGTGTTAAAACTGCAACATTGCATGGTAGTGAAACATGCCCTTTGCCTTAAATGCAGAGTACTTGAGAAGACTGGAAACAAAAATAAAACTAGCATGCTCCATTGGGCATGCAATTTAAGAGCATAAACAACAAATGTGTTAAGAGAAAACCTGAGTGTAAGAGGAATTAACTGTGTGCAAGGAAGAAGACGTAAAGCATATAAATGAGGAGAGCTGTATAAAAAAAGCGTTGATCATTTAATGTGTGTGTGTGTGTGTGTATGTATGTGTGTATGTTTATGCTTTCACTGGTTGAGTGAGACAGTGATGATATTAGCATTCCTTATTGGCATCATGACCAGTTTCTCTGTGGTTTCAAAATCATCTGGTATAAGAATTCTGCTGCGTGAAAACAGGTAAGTGTTGATAAGAGGATGTCCAAATCCATACTTGGAAGATGGATACTGAACAAACAAGCTAATATATTTAAAATACAGAAAAGACATGTTTAATCACTGTATCAGAGTACACTTGTGCAGATGTGCCACAAGTTGAAAAATACTAATATATTTAGAAAAGTCAAGTGTTTTTGAAGAGAATTTCTTTTGCAAGAAAGTACAACATATGTACTCATCTCTGTTCAAATTTTTTTTTTCTCTAGATAATGAATCTTTTTAAAAGCTGATGGTATGCTATAACACTTTTAACTCAATGTGTCATGGATTGAAAAGGGTTAAAAATCATTATGCTGAACATAAAGTTAAAAGTTTCTAAAAATTTACACTGGCTACAAACAGTATAATTTACAACATAACTAAATTCCAAAGAGAGAAGAATGAAAACTATTCTATATTAAGAAATCTCAAAGGATTAAATAAACTCTTTTAAAATGCAGCTAAAACATGATTATCCAACTTTCGAAAATATCAATAAAATTGAATGCAGCAAAAAATTATATATATAATTCAATCTTTCATCTCATCTGCAAAATCATGCAGGATATTTGTTTCGAAAGAAAGAAAATCTAAATCAAAGATCCTAAATTACACGAGAAAATGCAGTAATTTAAAAAAATTTAACTGGACTAAAAAAAGAAAAAAATATGTAAAGAACAAAACTAAAGAGAATAGTTTCTAAGATTTCTTGTGTGATATTTACGTTGTCTATAAAAACCACTTAAATATCATAAATGAAACAGTTGCATAAAAGAAAGTTTTAAAATTGCCAATGTGAAAATAATAATAATAATAAAACATTGAGGGCATTAAAAAAGGCTGGTTGAAAAATAATATCAGAAATTCTTCATATTGTTATCAGGCAGCTGAAATGAAAGAAAGATCTTTCCAAATACAAAAACGACACTGCACTTGCTAAAAGATACCAGCAAAATGGTTGAAGAAAAAAATAATTCAGATTTTCCACAATTTATAAATAATGGAACCATTGTCATAAGAATAGTATGCAAATGTCATATTTCCCCTACAAGACAAACTAAACAGATTATAAGCTTATGCTTACTAATGTATAAATGTATATATATATAAGTCATAACAAACAGAGCTGGTAAATAACTAACTGAACAAGTTTTGAAAGTGAATACTCAAGCATTGATAAACATTGCAGTATACAATAGATCTCATTCCTAAATTTTATTGAGTATTAGAAAGAACTTGACTGTAAATCACGCTGAGAGCACCGGTTTTCATCTGATCACCGAAGTTAAGCAACATGGAGCCTAGTGAGTACTTAGATGGGTAACTGCTTGGGAAACCTAGGTGCTGTAAGCATCCTACATATAGAAATGAAAGTAGCTTTGGCATATCTAAAATGACATACTGAGTCAATTTAGATCAACAACAAAACCACCTTGTACAGCTATTCCACAATCTTAAATTGCCAGCATTGGGGGACACATAAAACTTTGGCTCCCCACTGATCAACCAGACATTCTACTGCACCTTTTGCTTGATCATGTTATTTTTCTTCTTTTTTACTGCTTAGTCAGAGTAGGAAGGATAGTGCCAATAACATTTGCAAGGTCTATGAGATTGGTAATGCTCGGGGGGAAGGGCAGCAGAAGTGATGACTCATGGGTTTCTGCAGTAGAAAATAAGCCATACATAAACAATGAATTAGACTTGAAGACATGGCACAAATGCTTGCAACAATGGACTCTATTAAAAATACAGGAGGACCACTTAGTAATGTTAAACTGGTGAACAATGACAATTCAGAGTTAAGTTCTTTCCTAGATACTAAATTGACACAGATGATTTAGACATTTCTATTCCAGACCTAGACTTAATCATGTTAAGCTTTACATTGAAGGAATGAAACATTCTGAGATAGAGGAATTTTTTTTTTATTCTTTAAAATCAAATCTCATTTTATAATATCCTCTCAATTATCCTTTCTCAATAACTTTAGAAATAAGATAAATATACTCTCTCTCTCTCTCTCTTTCTCTTTCTCTCTCTCTCTCTCTCTCTCTCTCTCTCTCTCTCGAACATTTGTCATCACTCTCTCAGAATGTTACACAATATCATTTACTCTCAAAGCAAACTTCTTAAACACGTAACAATGTCTGCACCCTTTAACTGTATGACACTTGTCACTAAGACCCAAGTAAGATAAACTAAAAGCTTAGAATGACATTTGTTACTAAGTTCCAAGTAAGACAAAGATAAGCTAAAAGCTTAATTTCAGGCCTTATGCATTTCAGATCTTATAGTCTCTAGGATATAATTTTTAGAAACAAACCTTTCATCTTCTATTTCGAGTAATAACAGGCTTCTCTTATGTTTTAAGACTCTTTTTCTCATGAACAATCTCATTTCATGTAAGATAGAGGAAATTGTAAAGAATTATTTACTGATCACAGGAAAGAACACAATTAAAAAGGCATAAGCTGGATCTGCATCCTGTAACTGTTTTTGGTGGGTTTGAAGTTGGGTTTTGCATAAGTAAAGGAATAGGAGTGGTCAAAATGAATCGTTGTTTTCTTTAGTTTTCTTGTTCTAGCCATTGGGAATAGTACTGAAATGACCTGTAAGAAACCTTTTTGATCGTCTGACCCAAATCTAAGACAACTGGTTATGAACAATGCATGTTCATGTATATACAATACCAGACTTTTAATAAGAGAAATAGGTAACGATTTCTCAGATGGTACCTACAGTAGAATACATTTATTTGCATTGCATATAGGGGCTTTTTATCATATGTGTATTTAGTATGCAGAACACTCCTTTGAGGTACTTTCCTCAACCATATTGTTGATATACATAATCAAATTCACTTCATTCCCCCTATTTCTCTCTCCACATATATATATATATATATATATATATATGCTGATCACTACTAAATTTTGTCAAGTAGAAAATGCTTTCCTGAAGGGTCTAATAAGACTGAAACATGCACACTGTTTTCTATGAAAGAAAGAAGAGTGGAGAAAAGAATAAGGAGGCAGATGTGGCTTTATGGTTAAGAAGGTTGCTTCCAGACCACATGGCTTTTGAGTTCAGTCCACCACCACTACTTGACAACTGGTATTTGTTTGTTTACATCTCTGTAATTTTACAGTTTTGCAAAAGAGACTGATAGAATAAGTAACAGAGTTAAAATAAAAAAAAGAAGAACTGGGGTCGATTTATTCAACTAACTCTTCAAGGCAGTGTGCCCCAGCATGGCCACAGTCCAGTGATTGAAACAAGTGAAAGATAAAAGTAGGATAAAGAAAGACAGAGAAGTGAAAGAAACAGGAATTGAAAGATTGTAAGATTATGAATTGATAACCCATGTCAAATATCTATCAAGTATTGCAAATATCACCATAGTATATTCTTGTTTCTTTTCACATATACCATATCAAATACATTTGGTATTGAGGTATCAATACAGAAATTGCTCAGTTATTGTGATTTATTGTAATGTTAGCTTCAATGCAATAATGCATCCCATTTTCAATAGTTTTTTCAATTTTCAGGTTCAATAATGACAGTCTGCAAAAATGTCTGATTGACTGTTTTCTTTTCATATTGTGAAAAGAAAATGATTCTTAATGGAAAGGTTAAATATGTTGGAAATCTCAGAAGAGAAAAATCAAAAACGAAATCTGTGTTTATGTGTGTGAGGAATTTCTCATATAATGATAGATCATATTAACCACCTTGTGTCATGTAAGATAAAAGCTTTAAATAGACATATAATATAAACTAAAAATAAAAGGGAGTTATGATGATATAATTATATATCATTTGATTTTCAGATAAGAGATTTATCAGAAGCTGCAATTAATTTCATGTCAAAGGAAATAGACTATAATTAAGAGTACAGGAATTTGGATCATGTAATTACAAACTTCTAAAATGGATTTTTGCCTGAGATAGTTGATTATGATATTATTTAGCTGTAGATCAGCCTTGATTTAGCAGCCCATAATAAAAAACACATCTCACTCATTTCAGTGTAAGGGACAACTATATTGTCCAATGAGTTCTTTCTTTCTCTCTTTTGAGAGTATCTTTTATCTATTATTTGTTACACTCATTGGACAGTGGCCATGCTGGGGCACTACTTTTAGAGATTTAGTCAAATGAATCAACTCCAGAACTTTTTTTTTTAAAGCCTGGGACTTATTCTATAGGTACCTTTTTTCCAAACCAAGTTACAGAGATATAAACAAACTAACACCGGTTGTCAAACACAAAGAACAAACACAAAGACACACGCACACACACACATGATGGGCTTCCACACAGTTTCTGTCTACCAAATTCACTCACAAAGCATTGGTTGGCCCAGGACAATAGTTGAAGACAATTGCCCAGTGCCCAAGGTACCATGTAGTAGAACAAAGTGACTGCAAAATGAGCTTCTTAATCACACAGCCACACCTGCACCTTGGGATGGGATTTGAGAAGATTGTGCTGCCATTTCTAGCAGATGAAATGAATGCTGAAAGCAGCAATTTCCAACCTTTTTCCCTCCAAGGCAACTTTGGCACTAAAAGTTTTACAATGCACCATCAACTTTTTAAAAATTTTTCTCCCCCCCCCCCTCTACAAAAACAGTACTTTCACTTTGCTTCAAAGAAATACATATACAGCCCAGTGTGGCACATTAAAATCCTTCAACTTCCAGCAATATCTTGGCAGGCATTTTTTGATTAACCTAAAATTTGTAGCATATCCATAGATTATACACTGCACACAAGTCTACTAGTATTCTTGTTATTTCTCTTCAGATCAGCTCTGAACTATCAACCCGTAGATAGTTCTAGCCATGATCACTCTGTAGTGATTTAAAAAACATTTTCTTTTTATATTAGGGAGTACTAGATTGTCCAATGTGCTTTTCCTGCTTTTAAAATTCAGGTGTAATTCAGGTTAAATTTAGCTGCTATTTCTAGCAAGTGACCATATAGAAGCCCCACCATTGGCTCATGATGAATGATGTAAACTGCGTACTCTTTTTATTCTTCTTTTGCTGGTGTTAGTCATTGGACAGCAGCCAATGCTGGGAAGCCACCTTCAAAGGGTTTTAGATGACACTAACCATAGTAGTTTATCTGGAATTTATTGCTGTTCTTATTTTGCATTAAAAAAATATGCATTAGTGAGAGGGGCAGATAACAGTCTATCACAAACAATGATATTCTTGCTTGAATGTAATGTTAAGAGCGCAGGTTACTATTCAGGCAGTGACCTGAATAATGATAATAACAACAATGAAAAATACCTTAGGAATGAGAACCCAAGTTCAAAATTTCCCCAAGACACCTGATGAAGGCTGGAGGGTATATCAGCCGAAACGTTGTGTTAACAACATACAAGATGAGGACAAATATCCATCAATTGTAAATAATGTAAATAATTCCTCACCTCTTAAATATAGAACTATTCTATTTTTGTACTGTGTAGTCTATAAATTTACTGCCTGATTATGAAATTATGCATAGAAGTTACTATTACTACTATTAATCTATGTATGTATGTATGTATGTATATATGTATGCATGAATGTTATATACTGTGTATGAAATAATGGGCTTCGGTACAGTTATTCTTTTTGTCTACCAAATTTCAAAGTGTTTGTCAACCAGGAAGCTTTGATAGAACACACACACACACCTAAAGGTCTGCACAATGAGATTGAACCTTGAGTCACATGCTTATTAACCACACATCCATATCTGCACCTAGAAAACTATAACTTGAAGACTCCTTAGTTTATTTCTAAACAGAAATAGAACAAAGACAGTTGTAAACAGACAGACGAGAAAGAAATATGAAAGGGCAAGTAAAAACATGAACCTGTATAAATATAACTTTTCATTGAGATATTGATTAATGGATATGAAATGAATATAAGTGACTTTGGATTTAGTACAGCACAAAAATTTTTTCATGGTGAAGTGAGTTACCAGAATATCAAAATAACATTGGTAATATAAGAGAAAACATAGCAAAGGTGCAAGACAAAAGGTAAAAATAATGCAATTCTTATAAATGGCATTTTCTTTGACCTTTAAGTTCAAGATAACTAAAAATAGGCAGCATTTCCACTTGAAGTTGAACTGATTGTGATAAAAAGGTCAAAAGATTCTCGACCCAATGATTTATAAAAAGTTATGCAGATTTGTAGAATTATAAGGTATAAGCTGAAATATAACCTGAATTTTTAAAAATTAATTTCTTACATGAGCATAATTTTAATTTTTAAAGCCAAAAAGAAATTAAGGGTTGATCCTTTCCAGGTCCTCTCAAGACTAGTGGAAGAAAATGGGTGGGGCAGTTATCTTCAGAGCAAAGACTTAGAGTGTTTATTTTTGACAGAATAGATTGTGCTAAAAGCATCCAAGAGCCAAATGGTGGAATTAAACCAAATGACGGATTAAATTAACCACCCCAATAAACAGCAATGGTTCCTCTGATGGATTTCACCCAGTTTTTGTCCACCAAATTTCACAAGGATCTGGCCAACCCAAGGCCATAGTGAAAGCTACTTGTCTGAAGTAGTGGGATTGAACCTGACATCACACAATTACAAAGCAAACTTCTTAACCATACTTAGAAATTGGACATTACAGTGTTCAAGCTGTTCAAGGTCATAGTAACATAAGAGGAGTGAAATATATTAAAATTAGGTTGTGTACTCCAGTCATAGGAAGTTTACATTTACACCCACAGATCTTTTTCTCATATATAAGAACATTAGCTGTTTAAATGAAATGAAAGAACTATTATTTCATGCTGTTACTCATTTCTGTCATAAGACTGTAGCCATGATGGAGCACTGCCATCAAGGGTTTAGTCAATCATATTGACTCTAGTACTTATGTCAGTCTGGTATTTAATTTAGTGATTTCTATTTGTTGAACTGTTAAGTTAAGAGACATAACACAACACGACACTAGTGTAAATATTATACACACAATATATTTTCATCATCGTCATCATTTACTATCCATATTTCCTTGCTTGCATGAGTCAGACGGAATTTGTTGAGGTAGGTTTTCTGCAGCTGAGATGCATTTCCTTTTGCCAGCCCTCACTTGATTCCAAGCTAGGTAACATTTCTCCAAGACTAGACATGTTTGTCATGGAAGACTGGAAATGAACAACATCATTTGCATGATGGTAATACTCATTTACAATCATAAGATGTCAAGACAAAAAGTACACAGAAACACCTACACATACCCATATAGCACACATACACAACAGGCTTTTCAATTTCTGTATACCAAATCCACCCACAATGCTTTTGTCAGTCTGGGGTTATAGAAGACACTTGCCCAAGGTGCTGTACAGTGGGACTGAACCCAATACCATATGATTGGGAAGCAAGTTTCTTAACCACATAGCCACACCTGCATCTATAGCCCATTCCCATGTCTGCACCTTACAAACACACACATACGATGAATTTTAGTAAAGTTTCTGTCTACCAAATTCATTGGTAAGTTTTGGTTAACTGAAGCTTATAGTTAAGGACAGTTGCCAAAGGTGCTGCACAATAAGATCAAAGCTTAAATAACCTGATGGTAAAGCAACCAGATATTCATACCTATTTGTGGGGTTACTCACTAGGAATTTATTTATTCTACAATATTTACTGTTATATAAAACGAAATGCAGGAAAAACTGATAGTAAATACTACATGGCATTATTTGTTGAAATGAATGGCATGAAATGTCCATTATATAAAACTAATAAAAAACATACAAATACATTATAGGTAATATAAGAATTTTAATAAGTCTGATTTCTTAATAATGATTATTAATTGCATAAGCACAAGGTCAAACGTTTTGAGGTTAGTTTATTAAACTGACCCCAGTACTTGACTGGTATCTTATTTTATCAATACTGGAGATGGCAAAAGGCAACATTGACCTCAACATGATATGAATTCAGAACATAGCAGAACCAGAACAAATACTGTAAGTCATTCCTTCCTGACACCCTGGTAATTCTACCAATTCTCCACCCTGTTTTCATAATAAGATTTGAAGATTTGAGGTATGGAAAGTGGTAAATAGAAATAGCTTCTTTCTTTTAAAATCTGGTGATTGTAAGATGGTGAGCTGGCAGAATCATTAACATGCTGAGCAAAATGCTTAGCAGCATATCTATGTCCTGAGTTCAAATTTCACTGAGGTTGGCTTTGCCATTCATTCTTTTGGGGGTCAATAAAATAAGTATCAGTTGAGCACTGGAGTTGATGTTACTGACCCAAGAAATTGCTAGCCCTGTGCCAAAATTTGAAGCCAATCTCTGGTGATTATTTTTGTCATTAAGAATCAGGCTGTTGTTATCAACATATTTTATTATGAACAGATTTGGTGATGCAAACAAGAAAATAGAATTCAAATCACACACACACACACACACACACACACACACACACACACACACACACATCAGGTGAATAAAGTTAAAACATTGTCTGGTTCTCATGTTTTTTATTATGGTATTTTAACAAAATTAGTGCTTTCATACATAGTGTACTCATCAAATTTCAAATGTATTTAAATGACAGTTGAGTTCTTGACAACTTTAGTACTTCTTAGAATGCTCCAACCAGCTGAATTTTTAGAATACCTTTTTGATCAATCCACATGCTCTTAAACATCAAAATCGGTATGCCTGGCAAACCATGATGATTAAGAGCATGTGGATTGATCAAAAAGGTATTCTAAAAGTTCAGCTGGTTGGAGCATTCTAAGAAGTACTAAAGTTGTCAAGAACTCAACTGTCAATTAAACACATTTGAAATCTGATGAGTACACTATGTATGAAAGCACTAATTTTGCTAAAGTACCATAATAAAAAACATGAAAACCCAGACAATGTTTTAACTTTATTCAACTGATATATTATTCTATACACATTCACACAAATTCGATACAATATATATATACATATGTGTCTTTTTATGCAACTGGCAGAAATTACAATGTAACTCAGGAACTGAGAGCATTGTGCATTGGCACTTACTAAATGTAAAATACTCTCAGGTCTTGGGTCATTTTGTAACTTCTGCTAATTACATAAAAAAAAATTAGCTATGAAGAAATGTCTGTTCAGAATTACTTTTAAATATACAAAGAGAGATGCATATACATTATCTGCAAATCTTGAGAGAAATAGTGATTCTATGATTTTTCACAATTCCCTTAGATATAGTTCTACTCTTAATAACTAGTAGAGCATAAACAGGGCTAAGAATTTACAGAAAGAACTTCTTAGAACTCTAGGCTACCAAACTTTTGTAAATATCCCATTAGTTTGTTGCAAAACTCTTGCTGAATCATTTCATTCAGCTAAGGTTACTGGGAGAGTATAGAGTGCTTTTTCTTAGGTCAAAGCTTTTTCTTAGGTCAAAGCTTTTTCTTAGGTCAAAGCTTTTTCTTAGGTCATTGACTAGAAACAAATTGATGACATGTGAGTCAACAACTTTATCACTCAACCATTGCAGCTCTTTCATATTAGAAATAGAAAAGAAAGGAAAGAGTTAATTTTGTTTCTGTATCTTATGAATTGCTGGTTGAAAATAGGGATTAGATAAAATATTTTAGCAATTAATGGATATGGATTTATTTCTACTTAGTGGTATAAGAAAACATTTTAATAGAAGACTTTTTAGAGTAAGATGATATCATTACATAATATTTTAAATCTGATTTGTTTGAAAGTTATAACTGGGTGTTGTTAATATTGAAATGTTAGCAAAATGTTCTAATTTCAATAAATCAAATTAAATTAAATTATCCTTCATTAAAAAGAAAAAAAATACAAATATAGATATATAAAGTTAATTTTGGAATAGATAAACAGATTTTCAATAATTTCATCAATTTATACTTACAATGAATATCATTTTCTAATTAGATTATTTTGTTTGTTCATTTTCACATTTTGCTGTACTGCCAGCCATATGCTTTTCCTGTCACCAACCTTTTCCTGTTTTATAAATTAGGGAGTTTTTAGACAACTACTCTGAGTGTAGAGTTACAGGATACAAGGTTCACTGGGAAAGTAAACAGGATGTCGTCTTTTTTTATATTTTTGCTCAGACAATCTCATACAAGAAGTAGAGATGATAAATTCCTTGTTCAGTTACATATGCATGCATACATGCATGCACACACAAACACACACATAGACTTTGTAAAGTGGTTAGTGTTAGGAAAGCATCCAGTCAAAAAAAAAAAAAAAAACCATGCCAGAACAGAGACATTTGATCAAGTTGTAGTTCTCTGACTCATCAGATCCTGTTGAATCATCCAACCTATCTCAGCATGGAAAGCAGATTTGAAGTGATATGATAATATATACAATGGGCCTCTATGCAGTTTCTTATTTCTTTACTGCCCACAAGGGGCTAAACATAGAGGGGACAAACAAGGACAGACAAACAGATTAAGTCGATTATATCAACCCCAGTGCGTAACTGGTACTTATTTAATCGACCCTGAAAGGATGAAAGGCAAAGTCGACCTCGGTGGAATTTGAACTCAGAAAGTAGCGGCAGACGAAATACTGCTAAGCATTTTGCCCGGCGTGCTAACGTTTCTGCCAGCTCGCCAGAGTTTCTGCCATACAATTTCACTCCCAAAGCATTAGTTGGCCTGAGGCCCAATATGTTATGCAGAGGGACTAGGCCTCTAAGTTTATGTGGTTAAAGGAAACTTCTTACCCACGTAGATATGCCCATACTTCCACAGTCTATATCAAAATATGCCACTTTTATGCAATTTTGTGCATTTCTGCAGTATTTCTCAAATCATATGGACAACAAACGGAATCAAATAATGAACAAACCAAGCAAGTGACTCATGTTTTGGACTGTTGAGGAGTCAAAGAAAGTGGGTTCCACACTGTGTTCTTATTTCACTTAAGAGTCTTCAGTTAGACCAAATTCTATATAGAACAAATTCTGTATGGAACAAATATTATTATTAAAATGACAGACTTTTGGCAATTTGCTGTTTGAGAAGACATTAAGTTGAGCGAAAACATAGTCATAGCCAGTGCTGGTGGCACGTTGAAGGCACCTGTGCCAGTGATGTGTAGAAGATACCTGTGCTGGTGACACGTAAAATACACCTGTGCCGGTGATACATAAAAAGTATTCGTGCCATTGGTGCATTGAAGGCACCCATGCTAGTGACATGTAAAATGCACCTGTACTGGTGACACATAAAATGTACCAGTGCTAGTGACACATAAAATGCACCTGTGACAGTGATACATTAAAGGCCCCCATACCTGTGACACAAAGGCACCTGGTACACTGTGGAGTGGTTGGCATTAGAAAGAGCATCCAGCCATAGAAACCGAGCCAAAACAGACTGGAGCCTAGTAGTTCTTCAGTTTACCAGTTCTAGTCAAACTGTCTAACCCATGCCAGCATGGAAAGCTGATGATGATGATGAAATGAATTATGGAAATAAAAAACAATATAACTTTTCATTTTATACAGGAAATAACAAAAAAGCCATAAAGCATTACTATAAAGCAAGCAATAACTTTGATATCTTTGCATGAAATAAAACTAAGTACAAATTTGTCAACATACTTTTGGAACATGTTGAAAAGTAAGTAATGCAGTAGGTCTCTTCCAGATGACAAGAGTTTTGACAAATTTGTAATTAATAGAAAACAAAGATATTAAGTTTGTGACCTATGGGAGCAATATAAATTTTTCAACCAAGATTTTGTTTTATTAATTTCTTTATTGTTTGAGATATTGAGCTAAATAAATATGAAGTGTGTTGCCAAGTCAGGAGGTCGTTTATTTAAATATGACAGTCAACAACCTAAGCCTAAAAGCAAGTGATTACCCGAAATAAAAGTTTAAGAGATCTGTCTAGACTAATATATAATGTGTGTTTTGAATCTGAAGTTGTTACTGAGATTAACAGCATGAGAACCTTTCTTCAATTAGGTATAATTTTGTCAACATCAGTGTTTCAATAGTCACATCTACCCCATCACCTCTACAGAGACAGGAAACAAATTGCTCTGTTTAATAAAATGAAGATGGTTTTAAACATTTTAAAGTTTAGCCATGGTAAAGAAAGAAAAATTATATGGATGTAAACTCTGCTTTGTCTTCCCATTAATGAGAAAGGGGGAAATAATTTCTCTAATTTTTGGGAGATGTGATGTAAGTTCCTGACATTTCTCAGTGTGAGAACTGGTCTAGCTAACAGGGAAACAGGTGGAATAGTTTATCTTAGACAACATTATCTCCAGTGTAACTTTTTATAAGACTGTAGAACGTGATTTGAGTGAGATATGGTTGCTGTTTGTATCAGGCCAAGCAACTACATAGAGGCTCCCTCATTAGATATTGTGCCTCAGTTATTACTAGTTAGCCATATGTTAGTCTGATTGAGCAAACCTATGATCAAAAGCATTCCAGCCATGACCATCTCGTCTTTTTTTGTACCTAGGGTTATATTAGCTAAAGTGATCTACCTTCTTTTAAGACAGTAAGGTGAAAATTGAAAGAAAACTGAAAAGTCTGTCAGAGTCTCAGTTGTTTGCAGGAAGTGATAGTGGATGTTGAGTAATGGAGTAGATCTCGTAAAACATGTAGTTAATTGAACAGGACATTCATCATCATCATACAACATGTTTCCATGTTAGCATGGGTTAGGCAGGTTGACAGGCACTGGCAAGGTCAAAAGCCACACCAGATTCCATTGTCTGTTTTGTTGTGGTTTCTACAGTTGGATGCCCCTTCTAACACCAACCAGAGTGTACTGGATGCTTTTTATGTGACACTATCACCAGTGCTTTTTACATGGATACCAACACCTGGGCTTTTTACATGACACTGTTGTTGTTGGCACTCCATCGCTTACGGCGTCGAGGGTTCCAGTTGATCCGATCAACAGAACAGCCTGCTCAGGAAATTAACGTGCAAGTGGCTGAGCACTCCACAGACACGTGTACCCTTAACGTAGTTCTTGGGGATATTCAGCGTGACACAGTGTGACAAGGCTGACCCTTTGAATTACAGGCACAACAGAAACAGGAAGTAAGAGTGAGAGAAAGTTGTGGTGGAAGAGTACAGCAGGGTTCGACACCATCCCCTGCCGGAGGCTCGTGGAGCATTAGGTGTTTTCGCTCAATAAACACTCACAACGTCCAATCTGGGAATCGAAACCGCGATCGTATGACCTCAAGTCCACTGGGCCATTGCGTCTCCACTGGCCCTAGGTTAAACTCATAGAAATTGAGTTTAATTTATTTTCAGTCCACAAAATACAACAAATGAACACTTAAGAGAGAAAGATCAACTGTTATATACTAAGTTTATAGCTTTCAAAACTAAATTAAGAAACTAATTTGAATGGAGATATTAATACGGTTTGTTACAATGTTAAATTATCATGAAAGAAAATGTGTGTGAATATAGGATGTGATGTGGAAAATGTGAAACAAAGAAAGAATCTGAGAAGTGAATTAAAAGGATGGAGAGAAAAGGTTTTAATATGTATGTTTGATGGTGTGTAAATATAGAAACCACTGAGAAAGAGTATAAATGGGAGTGGATGTAAATTAAAAAGGGAAATAAATTGAATATTAAAGATGATATAAACATCTGCTAGTAAGTAAAAAAGAATATTTGTGAATGAGATACATGTGTGTGTGTGTGTGTGTGTGTGTGTGTGTGTGTGTGTGTGTGTGTGTGTGTGT
>NC_068986.1:31373343-31377921 GCF_001194135.2 Octopus bimaculoides | reverse complement strand
TGTGTGTGTGTGTGTGTGTGTGTGTGTGTGTGTGTGTGTGTGTGTGTGTGTGTGTGTGTTTATATAATTTGTATTTCCTTGTGTGGCAGTGTGAATGAGTATGCATAGAATTCTGTTCATTACAATATTAAGATAGATCAAGTTTCTGCTTCTGGTAAGTTTTAATAGTTTTTTTTAATTTTTCTTCCATGTGCAGTCAACTGTGTAAATTCTTCTAATTATTTACAGATGGAACTATGTGATAGAAAAAGAAACATTGAAGAGTAGTAGGTGTGGATTAATACAAGAATAACTAAACAATAGACTGAACAAATGAAAACAATTTTTTTTGAAAAAACAAGTCTTTATAAGATGTAGAACCTCTCTCTCCCTCTCTCAACACATATGTGCACATCCAGACACAAATGAAGGAGTCTCTATAACCCTGGTTTTCAACTGGATGAGAGGGCAGTGGAATTTACCCCCACAGAAAGAATTTTAAGGTTCCAAGGGATGAATTGGGATCAAAAATTAACAGCCTATCTGAATGTGCATCACAGGCTTTTTTAGCCATACAAATTCATTCAAAGTAACTGATTTATAAACAGGGTTTCAAAATTGCCAAGAAAATAAATAAATAGATAAGTGTACACAGGCTGAAGGGAGTAAAATTCACAAGAGACATACTGAAACAAGAACAAATAACAACAGAAGCAACAATAACCTGAAATTGTTGAAAGATACAATAAATATCTGTGTATATACATACATATACACACATACATGCGCACACACACACACACACACACACACACAGACATATACACACATGCATATATACATAAAAATACACACACACACACACACACATATATACATATATACACACACAGACACATGTCAACTAGCATCACATGCTAGTTGACAGAAATTGATTGTTATAACTGTAAGGTGGGCTGCAATTGGTCAAGGAAGGTCACACGGTGTCATAGATAACACCCATAGTAAATTGTCCAACTTGCAGTTACTTGAAGTCTCAGGGTGAAACTTGGAAGGGTTCATATAAAACAAAGCAACAATAATGTTAAAAAAAATAATAATCCTTTTTACTATAGACATAAGACCTGAAATCTGGTGGGAGAGGAATAGTCAATAACATTTCACCCAGTGCTCAACTGGCGCTTATTTTATCCATACCAAAAGTATGAAAGGCAAAGTCAACCTTAGCAGAATTTGAACTCAGAATGTAAAGATGGACAAAATGCCACTAAACATTTTACCTGGCATGCTAACGATTCTGCCTACTCCCCACATTAATGATAATAATAATAATAATTATTAATTATTATTATTATCTGCTTTAAAATACAGTAATGAGAATTCCATTTCAAACATATGTAGTAGGGTACAAAAGAGCAATTAACTTTGTAATTCTCTCAATGCATGCTTGCAGCCTAAATGATAGAATTTGTTTTCCATACAAGAAGTTTTGGTTATCAGGGTAAAAAAAAAAATAATAATTTCCTCAAAGATAAAGTAAAGATATAATATAAGTAGTAATTCCAGGACTGGTTGTGTAGTTTTATACAAATATGTAAATAGAGAATGTAATTGATGTAATTAGAACAAATGCTAAAATGATAAATGACTAGGTTTTTGATAAGTAAGTTTGATAGTATCTATAATTTCTCCACAGGCTTCTTAGGCAAGATTAACTGACAGGAAACCTACTAGAATGAAGTTAATGAGGGGGGCTCTGTATGGTCAATTGTCCTACTAGAAAGAACAATCAAATCTCCTTCAAATTACACCATACCATCATAAGCAAAGGACACACTGAATAACGTAGTCCTAGATTCCCTGCACATAAAAAAGATATGGGACTGCCATATCAAAGGTGTGCTCCATCAAAGCTGACCTGTGGCTAAATGACAACTAGATAAAAATACCCACAGATGCCTGTTTCACACACACACACACACACACAAGGTAATATAACATAGTTATCTGAGAAAGTTTAATTAATTAAAATTACACCTGTATTGAGAAAAATTAAAAAGAATGTATTGAATAGGTAACCTAATCTTTGGCAGTAAGGTGTCAACTCTAGACAAGTTTCAATCTTATTAAGCCTCATCAGTGAAGCATAATCTAATTATTGTTATGTGAACTAATAAGCAAATTCATTTTTACCAGATTGAAAAGAATCTGACAATGCTTGTCTTGTGTAAGGAATGCATAGAATATGAGATCAAATTGAAAACGGTGAGCATAAGAACATTAACTAAGAGAAGAGCATGGATGTTGAAAGTCACTTGTATAAGAGCAGCTTCTAAATTGTGTTAACACATGCTCTAATGAATCCTAAATGAAGAGAGATAAAACTTTTACTGTGCAGAAGATGTCAGGAATCTGAATAGTTTAGATGATAGAATAGAAACCCAATAAGAAATTGGATCATATAATGGCTAAATTTTGCAGTAAATAAGGTTAAAAAAGAAAGATATTAGTCTTTGAAGATTTTGGAAAGAGGCAGTAGCAGGAAATTGAATAAAGAATAACGGATATCAGGTTTACCTAAGGATGGTAAAAATCAGCAAATAGAAGGCTTGGCAATGTTTTTGATGTTGTGGGAATGAGAATCATGAATTATTTAGAATTCCAAGACAATATATCAAACAAATGAGTAGATTGCTTAAGAGAAGTAGGAGTGCGTGGGAAATAATTCAAGTGTGCTTATCCTTTTTGACAATGAAACTGAGGATGCAAGAAAGTATCAGGATTTGATGAATAAGAAAACATTAAGATTTAAAAGGATTGGCTGCCTCATCAGGGTCAGCCGTAACGTTTAGTGTGGAGATGGAAAATAAAGAAATTGGGAACACTGGAAAAAATCTAAGCTGTCTCATGGAAGCCAGTTGTAAAGTTTAATCTGAAGAAAGCTAGTAAAATAAATGGAAATATTAGAAGGCTATAATTCCAGTAGGGATAATTGCTGGGACATTGAAAATATTAAGCTATGTTGATATCATATAAATCATTCATTTAATTAATGAGATTGTGCCAGAAAGTATTAACCTAGTCAATGGTATTGGATCATAAGTACTAAAAGAAAGAATATGCTTTAGTAAGAAAAATTTAGAGGTTTTCAGATAATTAAGTTGGCTGAAAGCATTATGGCAAAGCTGGTGGAGGATAAAATAAGCTTAGACAGGATGCCACTTGAATTTGAACTTACTGATGCTATCTCTGGTTAGACTTAGACAAATGTAGTAAATATTTGGTAAAAAGAAAACAACTAACTTCTTTTTGTCAACTTAGAAAATACTTTTGTATGAATGAATTTCATATTCTTTAGCTTAGGTCTGAGAATACACAGTAGGTAATATGCTGTGTTTGAGAAGACCAGTCAAACCAAGTGAAATCATAGTCATGGCCAATGCTGGAGTCACATAACTGGCACTTGTATCAGTGGCATGTAAAAAGCACCTATTACACCCTTGGAGTGGTTGGCATTAGGAAGGGTATACAGCAGTAGAAACGATGCCAAATCAGATTAGAACCTGGTGTAGCCCTTCAGCTTACCAGTTTCAGTCAAACCGTTTAATCCATGCCAGCATGGAAAGCAGATGCTAAATGATGATGATGATGTGGGAGTCAATATACAGTTGTTTGACTTATCAGAAACAGTAGTCAAATATTTCTCTTATTGTAACAGTTTT
The DNA here is from genome assembly GCF_001194135.2 of Octopus bimaculoides. Taxonomy (NCBI): domain Eukaryota; kingdom Metazoa; phylum Mollusca; class Cephalopoda; order Octopoda; family Octopodidae; genus Octopus; species Octopus bimaculoides. The sequence goes on along the minus strand of NC_068986.1, from coordinate 31,374,220 downwards.
GGAACTGTTTGAAATAGGGCCATCATACGAATGCTTTTACCATGACCAAGGTGCATTAGTAGATTTGAATCTTTTATTACAAAGTAATAAAACATCAGTTAGATTTGCAGTGCTCCCACACCTTACTGCTGCAATCTGTACCACACCATGGCACTATTCTCAAGTAGATGGACTGAGCCACTGAAAGTTAAATGTCTTTGCCATAGACACATCTCAACGCCATAATATATGCTGCTGATTCATTGCTAGTAGTCCATCACCTGACTGACTTGGCCAGCTGTAACTATCTACATAGAAATTCAAGTATGTCATTTAATATATCACACACAAATATGTACAAGCAAAACAAAACAAATGTTATTAAGTTAAACCAGAACATATGTTTATAATTATTAAGAAATTGAAGAAGTAGCTTTAGACATTAACTTTTCTTTCACTTTCCAAACTGGATACTTTGTACATATTTTAACAGTATGGGAATCAACCATGAGATATCTACAGGATATTGGAAATCAGTATAGGCACAGATGTACGTTTAACAATTTGTGAGTCTATGTGCTGGAGTATTTAAATGTTTACACATATGCAGACAGGCTCACGAGTCGTTAATATACATCCTTATATTTGTACATCTTTATATTGGCATACACACAAATATGCACATACATCCATATACTAATACATGCTCTCCCTCGGAAACACTAATACAGCTAATGCAAAAATATTTAAACAGTAAAATACATTAAAATAAAAACAATGAAATATATATCAGCATAGATGCCTTACATGGTTTAATGAAGGCTAACATTGTATATGTGCATGCATGTGCATTTTTTCTGTGTGTGTGTGTGTGTGTGTGTGTGTGTGTGTGTGTGTG
>NC_068986.1:31371250-31372812 GCF_001194135.2 Octopus bimaculoides | reverse complement strand
TATATATATATATATATATATATATGTATATATACTCTCTCTTTGTTTCAGTCATTTGACTGTGGCCAGGTTGGAGCACCACCTTTAGTCAAGCAAATCGACCCCAGGACTTATTCTTTGTAAGCCTAGTAATTATTCTATTGGTCTCTTGTGCAGAACTGCTAAGTTATGGGGACATAAACACACCAGCATCGGTTGTCAAGCGATGTTGGGGAGACAAACATAGACACACAAACATACATACATATATACATATATTACAGGCTTCTTTCAGTTTCCGCCTACCAAATCCACTCACAAGGCTTTGATCAGCCCGGGGCTATAGAAGAAGACACTTGCCCAAGGTGCCACACAGTGGGACTGAATCTGAAACCATGTGGTTGGTAAGCAAGCTACGTACCACACAGCCACTCCTGTGCCCATATAAGATTTTGTTAAAACTTTTGTCTTAAAACTTTAGTCGATTTGCTCGACTAAAGGCGGTGCTCCAGCATGGCCCCAGTCAAATGACTGAAACAAGTAAAAGAGTGAAAAGAGTAAAAGAGAGGACCCGCAAGGGTCATATGGACCCCTGTTGAGAACCACTGCACTACATAATGAAAGAGTAATTAAATTTTGACTAAATTCCTCCAAATTTAGGCTAATTTTTGTAATTAATTGAAAAACAGTGCTTCTCATTAGAAATATGTGCCTGAAAGAGTTAAAAGTTATGAGAATAAACTTGAAAATTTTTCCATCAGTATTAATAATAATTTTTAAAAATTGCAGGTAAACAAATCAAAATAGTTCTAATTAACACCAACAGAGCTAATTGTAAAAACTATCATTTGTAACCAAAGCAATTTGAAAACAGGAGTTTGGAAAGTCTAACGCAATTGTACAATAACAGAAGAGCAACTACTTGATAAATTTATTTTATTATATATCGTTGTGTTTTTGTAGCTGTTTAGCCCTAAGTAAGATCTCAATGAGCAGACTTCTATAATCAAAAGCATTCCAGCCGTGATCATCTAAACTTTATTTCAGGCAGTGTATTTAAGATTATGTAATCCAATGTGTTCATAAATTTTTTATGGAAAATGGTATGATATGATTTTAGGGATGTTTAGCAGCCATTACTAGCAAATGGAGCAACCACTTAGAGATTCCCTTATTGACCTGTAATTAGGTATTTTATACCTGAAGGTGTTGCTATCTTTAATACCTAGTGTATCAATTAATTAATATAGTTGTTTAGAAATACAAGAAAGAAAGGCAGAGATTGATAGCAAGGTTTCTAAAGGGAAAAACAAAGACGAGTAGGAGCAATGCTCCAGCATTTGTTATGATTGGGCACCATACATACAATATATATATATATATATATATATATGCAGGTGTAGGAGTGGGTGGGTATGTGGTAAGAAGCTTGATTCCCAACCACATGGTTTTGGGTTCAGTCTCACTGCATGGCACCTTGGGCAAGTGTCTTCTACTATAGCCTCAGGCCAACCAAACCCTTGTGAGTGGATTTGGCAGATGGAAACTGAAAGAAGCCCATCGTGTGTGTGTGTGTGTGTGTA
>NC_068986.1:31356228-31370973 GCF_001194135.2 Octopus bimaculoides | reverse complement strand
TATATATATATATATATATATATATATATATATATATATATGCCTCTATGTATGAGTAGTATGTATGTATGTATGTATTCTTATTGAAATAAAATAAACAGCAGGATATAACAAAGTGCTGCAGACCAAGAAAATACCAAATATCATCATCATCATCATCAACTTTTGAACATCTGTTCATTCATGCTGGTAAGGGTTAAACAGAACTTCCATGTAGCATATTGTAAATCATCACTGTCGTTAGTTATGTTTTCTGTAAGGCCCAGCATCCTGGGATCTAGTTTCATCACTTCCTTTGTTGTCTTCTTCGAAAAACACCCACATCCACATCTGCATGCACCAGCAGTGCAGAGCACTTTTTCTCACCTAGCTCTCTTAACCATTTGCATCACATTAACCTAGCTCTCTCTCATCAACCATTGCATCACATTAATGCAGTTATTTCTATTGCGCACAACAGCTGATGCTTCTCAGCTCTCAGGTGTTCAGGCAAGTATTACACGTACAGCGAATCATTCTCACTACATTTTCCTCCAGATTCTAAGATAATCCACATTCACTTCTACAAAATATTTATACAATATTACCTTCTAAACAAAACATCTCTTTGATCTTTGCCATGTTAAGAAAGGTTGACATGGCTTTTGGCTTGTAGATTATGCTTCCAAATTAGGATCTTTTTCTGAAAAAATCTTCAACACATTGAACTTGAAACCATGTAGTTGTGAAGTAAACTACTTAACTATACAACCATGCTTGCATCCATTTACAACTGATTATTTACTGTACTCTTTAGTAATTGGTATGGTTTGAAGGAGTTTGAAGGCTACTATTTTTACCAGTTTAAGCAGCCACATAGAAGTGGCCTGGTTATTATAGTCTATCTAGGGTTGAAAGCACAGCAAATGAAAGTATATGCAGTATCTGGAGTTGATAGAAATTTTCAAAACAACCACCATAAACTGCAAAAGTGTCCTTATTGTGAGTGAGGTTACACACAAGCAAGAAATACGATATGACAGTGAAACATGGACACTGAATACAATGTTATGAAAGAAGAAGTATGAGATGACAAAAGTGTCGGATGTGAAACATTATTCCACAAGAAAGATTGAGTGCAAGAGAACTGAGAAAGCAAAACTAGGCACTAAAGAGATTGGCCAACAAATATAATGAATGGGAGAGCAATTGATGCATTAGTATGAACATAAAATGTGAATGGATGATATATGATAGGCATTTGGGGTGGGGTTACTTACTTGAGGCAAATGATATTGAAAATAAAACTAGGTAAAATTAACAAGCCCAGTATGAAACTTTCCAAAAGTTGTAACATACATATATCTATATACATACATACATGTATATATATATATATATATATATATATATATATATATATATATATATATATACATACATACATACATACATACATATACTACACACATACAGAGTCCAACCCATGCTAATATGAAATATGGATGGTATATGACGATGATGGTGATCTCACACACACATATAGATTTTAATTACTCATTCACAATATAGCATATTCAGAGTATGTAACACAAAGAATACACACACATACATGCACAAAACTATTCCAACTTTCAGTTAGTATTTGAAATTCTTTTATCCAAAACTCTCAGTCATTATTTTTTTAAAAAAACTTCTTAAGAGGAATGTAACATACTGAAAACATTAAAAACAACATAATCATGTTTTCTACCTCCATGAACAAAAATGTTTCAAAGTTTTCTGGAAAAAAATCTTTATCTGGACCTTTGATAATATTTTCAATACCATTCTCGAACCCACTTAGCCATTTTATCTGTGCATATATGCACACACACTTACAGACACAGATATTTGCATATATAGACTTCTAGATCAATGAAGTCAGTCTAAAAGCTTCAATAAACAATTACCAGTCTAAACAATTCTGTTCCACAACATCAAGGTTTTCATCTCAAGAAGAATTGTTCTCTTCCTTATGGTACGACTTATCCTAAAAATACAAGAATATTTCTATAGACAGTTTTTTTTAAGGACAACAATTCTAACATTATTGAGTAGCTTCTCACACACATATACACATATATAAATGAATCTGCAAGTGTACACACTCACATTACATGCATACATGTTGCTGTATACGTAAGTGCTCTTTCCCTCTCTTACAATATACATGCAAGTGTGTAGTCTCTCTTTCCCTCTCGTATAATATACATACATGTGTTGATGACTGCATGTATACATTGTCCACATATAAATTCTATACTGCCTACTAGATACACATCTTACATATGATTATTGAAATTCAGTTACCACAAGAATAATACATCTCCAGACAGCAACTAAAAAAAAAAAAAGTTTTGAAAAATCCCTTTCCATTGTTGTCATCATGAAAAATATTCTGAGCAGAAAATTGATAGGGGAGAATTTCCAAGAATCAAAATGCTTAGAAGTCAACTTGGCAAAGACCAAATAGTAATGAAGATACAAAAAGAAAAAAAAAATTATTGAGAGCTACAATTGCTTGATTTATATGAAGTGACTTAGTATGAACTCAATATTATGAACTCAGTGCAAGGATACAAAAAGTGAAGTGAAATCTCTAATATACTCATTAGAAACCAAGACTTCAGAAGTACTTGATCAGTGGTTCTTAACCTGACCAGCCGTTTGCCCTCACCCTGTGAGTGCTATAGAGGGAATTGGATGTTTTGTGGGTTGTGGTTTTTTAGGGCTTTTTTCTAAGAAATAATATTTAAACCAAGTATGAGACATATTCTAAACACACTTTAGAAAATATTTTTGTTAGGATTAGAATATGAGTAGAACAGTATGTTATCAGTAAGCAGAAAACATGACTAAGAGCCAATAGAACTCAATGTATTTAATCTTCACCCTATCTTAATTTCCATAAAAATTTCACTGAGGGTTGCTAATTCATGCAAATATCTATAAAGTATTACACACAGGATGTGATAGGGTAGGATAATAAATTATGGACGATAGACCACTGTGCAATGGTTAAAATAATCTGCTTTGGCATGGTTAAAATAATCTGCAGAAATGTTTTTTGTTACAAAACATATGAAAGAGGTATTTGTAAACTGCCATTCAATGAAAGGGAGCTGTGAGTTACAAACAGATGAGAACTGTTATTCTACATGTACAGAATGTGACAGGAGAAGAGGAACTAAGAAATGATGTTTCTGAACAACCCAAATTAACTGATAAATGTAGTAAATAGTTTTTGTTACCTAGGTTAGTTTATTAGTCATCTTGTGAAAGTGCATGGCTTAGTGGTTAGGGTATTCAGCTCACAATCATAAGGTTGTGAGTTCGATTCCTGGCAGCACATTGTCCTTGAACAAGACACTTTATTTTCATGCTGCTCCAGTCCACTCAGCTGGCAAAAATGAGTAATACCTGTATTTTAAAGGGCCAGCCATATCACATTCTGTGCCAGGCTGAATCTTTCTGAGAACCATCTTAAAGATACATGTGTCTGTGGAAAGCTCAGCTACATGCACATTAATTTGACAAGCAGGTTATTCTGTTGACCAGATCAACTGGAAGCCTTGTTGTCGTAACCAATAGAGTGCTGTTTACTAGTCATGTGGGTGGATGTAATGCAAGAATAGTAGCTAGAGTATAGACAGGGTAGAAGTGGTTCAAGGCGTTGTAAACTATGTCATCTATCAAAATAATATATGGTTTATTGATGTGATCTGTGTGCAGTCTGTAGCGATGCAAAGAGTACTGTTTTCTATTCTTTGTTATTTCACAGAGAGATTGGGAAAACAGGCAGGATGGCTAAATAAAATATTCTTTGTACACAAATGCCGTTTCTAACCAAATGTTGTGCCTAAGAATTCTCAGGTGTGTTCATGCATCAATTTCCTATGTATTCTATATTTGTTGTGACGGTTGAATGCTGTAGAGATACTGTAGATAATTCCAACAAATTTTTATTCAGTGTGTGTGTGTGTGTGTGTTTTATTGTATAATATTTGGTTATAGTGGTGTTCTTTGTTGTTACTGGTAGGAAGGGAGATTGTGGATTTGGCAGATGATACAGAGCTGAGAAAAATAATGATTTACCACTGCAGAACCGTTCAGTCCATATTATGAAAAAAAGAATGGCTGTTGTATGACCGTAAAACATAATCATTATACATGATATGTCTAATAATCTTTGACAATTTCTGTTGGAACCTCACATGACCAACCTAGAAAAAGAAAGGACAGCTGCTTCAAGAAGTATCAATTGCTAATTGTGGCGGGAAAGTCTAGGAGTAGAACCAGGAAGATGTGGGATGAAATGGTGAGAAAGGATCTTCAGCTAAGACATTGGGCCTCACAGAGGAGATGACAAGGGACCAAGATTTCTGGCAGTTTGCTGTGCTTGAGAAGACACGTCAAGCCAAGTAAAGTCATGGTTTTCCATGCATACAGGCATGTCCTCTACATCCTTCTCTCAGCCAATAAATCCTAGCCTTGCAGGCTCATGGGTGTTGGTGCCATGTAGAAGCACTCAATACACACTGTAATGTGATTGGCATTAGGAAAAGCATCCAACTGTAGAAACCATACCAAAACAGACAAATTGGAGTCTGGGCAGCTCTCCAGCTGGCCACCTTCTGTCGAACCATCCAACCCATGCCAGCATGGAGAACAGACGTTAAATGATGATGATGATTTGTAGTTTGCTTAAGAAGACTTACTCTCCGCAATAGAATACTGTGTACATACAAGAAATGGTGTATCTGTGAATCTCATTTACTGGTCTTTCTTGTCTTAGGACTCATAGAGCTGGTTACCCAAATTCCATGGTGTATAAGTGACTGAGATTACAACATTGTCCTTAAATGGAAAACCAGTCCGTTCCAGGGTTACTAATTTACAGCTGAGTGAACCAGAGCAACACAAAGTGTTTTATTCAAGAACACAACACACCACCTGGTGTGGGAGTCAAAAACCATGATCTTGTGGTCATGACTGCAACACTCTAATCACCAGGCTATGCACCTTCACTCTCATTCACTGGACTAAATCAAATTTGAGAAATGCTGTCAGCCTAATAAGTAGCCTTCCTTTACCGCCACCACCACCACCACCACTAACATCACTATCATGGACCTTCCACTGCCATCATCAAATACCTTCCAATCACCAGTCTGCTGAATGTGTACTTTTTCAGACACTTTTTCTACAAAACCCTAGCTCCATGAAATAACAGATTAGAGCTGACTAAAATATAAGTAATCGTGAAAGTAACTCATTTTATCTGATTAACAAGTGACTCCTCTAATTTCATGATTGAGCATAATTGGTACTAGAAACAGCCGTAAGCTGCAAAGATAATTGAAAATAAATAAATAAACCAAGCTAATATAAAGAACTGATGCAAAAAAAAAAAGAAAGAAAAAAGACTGCACCAAAATCAAAGGACTGTAATGGTTGCTCAACATGCTAGAAATAGTAGCCAGATATCTTCCTCACATTACACTTACCATCTTTGAAAGGGACACATTTTAAAATGTGGTCCTGAGGTCTTTGTGTATAGGAAAAAAATGAAGTGGTCACTGCTGGGATACACTTGATCATATGTGTGCACTAATGGGTATCCAGTAAGAAAGTGCATAAAGATTTTTAATAGATTGATAAAAAGTCAGTGAAGAGTAGTTAGATATGAGAAAACTCATGACCGACACAAACAGTTTACTAAAAGAAGTGTGTGGTCTGTGTTACTTAAGGTAATTATAGGAGGAAGTTTAGCTGCTTCACAAAGAAAAGAATGCAAAAAAGTGTATGGACCAAATTGAGTGCTGAAGAATTCCTGGCTTTAAGGATATCACAAGAGGCCTGGTTGGAGGTCCAACCTTCCAGGTTCTTTTACATACTCAGATGTGTGTGTATGCAAATACTTTCTATTTAGCATGTTACATGCACAAGCATATGAGAGGGTGCTGAAAAGTTCCCGGCTTTTGGTAACAGAAAATACAGGAGGACCAGTCAATTATGATTTTATTCAACATATTCCCTCTTAGATTCACACATTTGTTGCTCCATTGGTGCACAGTATTTGGCTAGGTCTTTGGTTTGATAAAACCTTCCTCTCACCAGTCTCAGAAGTCAGTGAAGGGTCCTGAGTGCTGCCTTTTTTCTTGACTAGAAAACAAAGAAAATTATTTGTTGCTATTAGAATGTTGCAAAATTTAATAAAGTCAATTTCCTGAATAGACCAGTGAAGCATCTCAAATGTTGTATCAGTACTATTACAGCAAATGCTTTGTGGAATAAAAAGGAAAAATCCAACTGCCATATTTTTTGAAGTCTGATATAATATCCGATGGTCACTATTGGTTCACAGTATTTTTGTAGCATACATTTTCCTCAATATCTAGATTTCTATCACTTGTTTTGAAGAAGAGGGGAGATAGAAAGACCACTGATGTAAAGATTTGGGGAGAATATAGAGAAAAAAATGTTCCTATAGCAACTGGAAAATGGAAGTAAACTTTTCTCAACATTGTAATTATTTCCAGCATAGACCTTTAGATCAACAACAAAGAAATCATGGATTACACTGGTGCCTCATGCTGCTCTGAATCCTGACAGATAACTATTAGTCTTTGTAAAAGAAATGACTGCACCAAAATAAATAGAAGCAGAGACTGTTTCCTTGTAATCTTCCCTTTGAAAGATTTATAGCATAAAAAAAATTCTTTGACATTCAGTTCCATGTGTAAAGATTGTTGACAATGTCTTTTAGTGATTGTTTCAAGAGCAGTGACTCCATCAACCATAAGAAGGGAATAGAATCAAAAGTTATGCAGTTAAAAGGTTCATTATACTTTTCTTATATCAGATAGCACAGATTTAAGGTGGCGAGCTGGCAGAAACGTTAGCACGCCGGGCGAAATGCTTAGCGGTATTTCGTCTGCCGTTACATTCTGAGTTCAAATTCCGCCGAGGTCGACTTTGCCTTTCATCCTTTTAGGGTCGATAAATTAAGTACCAGTTGCGTACTGGGGTCGATGTAATCGACTTAATTCCTTTGTCTGTCCTTGTTTGTCCCCTCCATGTTTAGCCCCTTGTGGGCAATAAAGAAATAAGATAGCACAGATTTAGTTATCAAAGTTGCTGACTATAAACATCCCCAAACTCCTTTCTCTCTACATGCCTGTTCATAAGTCACTACCTTCTTGGACTTGAAATGCTCATGAAAGAATTAGTTGAGCCTGCACAAAATATATATGTAATATTCAGGCAAGTAATGGGTACACAAACTTTTGCCAAGTCACTGTTTTCATTTTTGACTACAAAATTTATCTGTGCAATGACAAATTTTGTAGATCAATCTGGGCCTTCATTAGTTCTTTTAAATATATACATCAGTAACTCTTTGTAGAATCTCAACATCTTGTACCAATATCCAACAATTAGATTCCTTCTTTGTGCCTTTCTATTAGGCAGCTTTCCTTAACTTTAGCAAATGTTTCACAGCTGAACGTTTCACAGTTGAACGTTTCACAGTTGAACGTTTCACTATTCATTCCAATACAGTATTGTTTCTTGAGTGTATCTAGCCATGATGCATTCTGACTGAAATCCTTCTCTTCATTCCAGACCTTAGAGCAAAACTGATTTCAAAATCTTCCTGAAAAGGGACTCATTTATAAAGAGGTTTTACTTTATATTGTTTTTTTAGCTCATGGATTAGAAGAAGACCTATGGTTAATTTGGGCTATTTGAAGTAGCTTTAATCAGATATGTGTGTATGCACATGCATCATCATCATCATTTAACATCTGCTTTCCATGCTAGCATGGGTTGCACGATTTGACTGGGGACTGGCGAACCAGGTGGCTACACCAGACTTCAATCTGATCTGGCAGAGTTTCTACAGCTGGATCCCCTTCCTAACATCAACCACTCCGAGAGTGTAGTGGGTGCTTTTTATGTACCACCAGCATGAGGGCCAGTCCGGCGGTACTAGCAACGGCCATGCCCAAATGGTGTTTTTTACGTGCCACCTGCACAGGAATCAGTCCAGTGTTTTGTTCACATGCCACTGGCACAAGTGCCAGTAAGGTGAAGCTGGAAATGATTAGGCTCAAATGGTGCTTTTTACATGCCACTGGCATGGAAGCAAGACTGCTGCTCTGGCAGTGATCCTGCTCGGATGGTGCTGTTAGCGCTCCACTGGCACGCGTGCCAGTCATCGAATTTGGTTCAGTTTCAATCGATCTCACTTGTCCCAACTTGAAAGAAAGAAAATGGAGAAAGATGGATGTATGAATAATTTATTTGTATGATATAAAGATGTTGAAATTTTTTTTTTTAATAATAATACAAATTATAAGTAGTAAAGCTTAAAAAGAAAATGGGAGATGTGAAAAAACCTACATATATGTTTCAGTTCTATTTTGTATGCATCCTTCCAAGAAACATGTTAACCTTTGTTCTATAAGCTCATAATAACCCTAACCCTGAAGAAGTTCTGCCCCATATATTCTTAGCATATAACCAAATGCTTAGAATTGCAGATTAGCTAGGGGCTAGAACTGAAACATATATGTAGGTTTTTCGCATCTCCCATTTTCTTTCTGAGCTTTACAATTTATAATTTATTTGAATTGTTATTTTTTTTTCTAAATTTCAACATCTTTATATCATACAAATAAATTATTCATACATCCATCTTTCTCCATTTTCTTTCTTTCAATATTAATATGTATTACCACAACAATTCTTAACATATCACAGAGACTTTCTCATTATATGATAGTGATTAACCAATGGAATGTTTTGAGATTATATAATCCCTAATGTGGATCTAACATCCTCAAATTAACTATCTATATATATATATAGTATGTGTAAATGTGCGGTGTATATACATACATGTCTAAATATGTATTTATATACTTGTAATTGTGTGAGCATGTACGAATGTATACATATTGTGCTGGGTTAATCAGGAGTACTACAAATGATATATATCTCTGTTCAATCTATTGCATGATCAGATTATTGGTGACTAAACTAGCAACCTACTGAGCCTGCCTGATGAGGAATGGGATTTTTGGACATCCTGTTTAATGAAAAGCAAAACTTTTCAAAGAGCGGATGAACCCAAGTAAGTCAACAACTATACAGTTGTGCATGTGTGTGTGTGCATGCATTCACACAGATGTGAATTTACAAGTGCATGTAAATTCTTATTTGAAAACTTTGGTGGCTGCTTATTTTTTATTTTTTAATGTTTTTTTTTTTCCAGTTGTTGCCTGTTTAACTGCTTCTAACAGTGTGAGGGTGGCACTCATGTCACATAATGCGTTGTCAAATAAAATTTGTTCTGTTGGTACATTTTGCATACCCGTCTTCTTTTTTTTTTTTCCACTCTCCCAGTGCAAATCAAGATTCAGACATTTTGGAACCACATACAGATGGTGTATCTTTCATTGTGGTGGTTGGGGTATCATACACGCCTGCAGGATATCCTTATTTATATATCTATAAACAGAGCATCTAACAACTGCACAAAGATTTTGAAACCAATACGTTCAATTCTGCCATTTAAGAAACTGATAAGATTCAACCTACTGGTACTGAAGCCTTTGATGAACAATTAATAGTCACACTGCATATAAACTCACATTTAATCACAATGTATTGAGCCCTTCCTTGTAGGAATAATGTTCTTAACCCTTTAGTATTCAGATTACTCTATCAAATGTAATGCTTATTTATTACCTCTGACTTAGCAAAGGCGGAAGTATTGTTTTCATTCATGTTTGTTTGTTTGTCCATGGACATGACATCTCAAGAACCGCTGGATGGATTCAAATGAAACTTTCAGGGATGTTTGGCCTCATTACTGGCACAAACTGATGAGAATTTGGGATCGATCCAATTCCAGACAAGGATTCTGGATTATTTTTCCATTTTTTTTTTTTTACTTAATTTTTGAGAGTGGTCAGGTTCATTTTTAGTATTCTCATTTGTTGCCTTGGTGAAGGTTTGCGCTCTCTGGGTGCTCTTGTTCTCATTGTTTTGAATTAATCATACCATATCTATTAGCTTTGAGATTTAGATGATGTCATTGTATATTTTTAGAATGACATTGTAGGGTAGGTGTGAGAGGCCAGATCTGGTCAGCTTGAACATAAAACAGGTTGAGTATTTGGGCCAGATGAGGCCTGTTTGAATACTAAAGGGTAAACCACTTGATTATGGCAGTCATACCATCAATCTAGAAGGCACATGACTGTGATTAGAGTGCCAAGCTTGCAATCGTAAGGATATGAGTTCAATTCCTAGACTTGGCTGTGCGTTGTATTCCTGAGCAAGACCCCTAATTTCATCTTGCTCCAGTTCATTTAGCTGTAGAAATGAGTTGTGATGTCACTGGTGCCAAGTTGTATCAGCCTTTGCCCTTCCTTCCCTTGAATAACATTGGTGGTGTGGAGAGGAGAGAGTGGTATGCATGGGTGACCGCTGACCTTCCTCAAACAACCTTGCCTTGACTTGTACTTTGGAGGGGAACTTTCTAGGTACAAAACCATGATCACTTGTGACAAAAGGGGGTTCTCCTCAACCATCTATCTATATGCATATATACAAAATAACATACCTCATCACCACCATAATTATCTTTTTTTGCCAATTACTCCCACCTATTAAATAATGTAGGATTGCCACATATCTTCTTTATAACAAGACACCTCTACCTGTCCATCTCACATACTTTAGCCTCTCAAAGCCTGGCATAATACCACCACCCTTTGAACATCAACCTTTTTTTGTCTTGCAATTTACTTGGCAACCTTACTAGTGCCAGAAAAAAAAAAAAGAACCCAGAACACTCTGTAAAATGACAGGTATAACAAAAGGCATCCAACCATAGATACCATGCTAAAACAGACAGAGCTCAGTGCAGTACAGTGCTTTGTTGGATCCTGTGAAACTGTCTAACCCATGCTTGCATGGAAGATGGAGGTTAAATGATTATATGTCACCATTTTGAAAGAACACTTTTTCATGCTTATATGAGACAGACAAAATGTATTGAAGTAGATTTTCTATGACTGGATGCATTTTTTTGTCTGCAATTGTCACTCATTTCCAAGCAAGATAATATTTCTCCCTGGCTGGACACATTTTCACAAAAGATTAGAAACAAGAAAATAACACTGCTTGTATGATGGTGAAGCTCATTTACAATTGTTGTGCAATGTCAAGACGAGGGAACACTAACAAACATGCAATCAGCTTCTTTCAGTTTTTGATTACCAAATCTACTGGCAGTCAGGTGTTTGTGTGTGTGCATATGTATGTAATTAATAATTCTTAATTTTAAGAAAATCTTTTTTTAATATTCATATATCAAGAAATTTTTCTAAAAAATTTATATACGGGTGTCTTGGTGGTCTCGTGGGTAGAGACATAATTAGACAGCCACATTGAACATCCTGGGCAGGGTTCAATCCTACCCAGGGCCTGCATTAAGGGGTCTTACTAAAATTTTTCACGGTGGTGCTCCAGCATGACCACAGCCACTTGGCTGAAACGAATAAATAAATAAATAAAAATGTGTGTGGGTGTGTATACACACATCAGTCCCTCTGCAGGACGCCTTGAGCGAGCATCATTTACTATAGCCTCAAGCCAAGCAAAGCCTTGTGAGTGGATTTGGTAGACGGAAACTGGAAAAAGATATATAGTTGACAACCGGTGTTGGTGTGTTTATGTAACCTATCTGTTAGGCAAAATAGATCGATAGAATAAATACCAAACTAAAAAAAATTGAAGTACTGGGATCGATTCATTCGAATAAAAATTCTTCAAGGTGGTACCCCAGCATGACTGAAACAAGTAAAAGATAAAAGATATAACTACACACGCACGCACACACACACACTAACGTATTTCCTCGTTATTAGTTAACTTATAGTATCTATTCTAATGTTAATTCTAGTACCAAGTTTCTGAAGTTTAGTTTTTATGTATTCATTGCTTGGCGGAGGAAAAGAATACGTACACAACCCGTTTTCGGCGTAACAAAAACCCTAACCCCAACTCCAAACATATTCTTCACATTCGCCCATCACTTTTAACCGAGTTTGCGATCCGGTTTCGATTTCTAAATGGAACCGTTTCACGTCAATACTGCCGAAAAGATCCGCTAAAGATATGTCTAAAGCTAAATATAGAGAACAAACAATAAATATAAATAAATAGTTACCCTAACTCTTTCCTATTACTTTCATTTTTCCTAAAACGATAGGTGCAAATATGATATAAAGGTGTTTAAAAAGATTTTGAAACGATGTACAACTCTTAAATGTTACCGAGCAAAGTTTTTCATTGTTTAAAGTAAACTCTTAACTTTAAAAACAACAAAATCCTGAAAATAAGTATTTACAAGTTATTCCTGAAACAAATAACAAATTTAAAGAAGGCAAGGGGGGAAAATCAGCAGAAATTCTATTAACAAATAAACTTTTTGGTAATTCCGTATATACATTAACAAAGAAACTATTATTATAATATCATTTCTTTTGTTTTTTATAACATTAAATTACTGAGTATCACATTGAATGGAATTAAAAGTTGTCGTCTGTTGTATTTCTCCGTATGTCAACTCATTTCATACATATCTATTAAGAGAATGAAAGAAAAATTGAAGAGAAAAAGTGAAGAAAGACAAAATCTGAAAGAAAGAGTGAAATAAGAAAAAAAATTAATGAAATATATTTTAGTTGGTTCAATAAATGTGCTTACCTATTATGAGCCTCGGAAAGGTAATCCAACAGAAACAGCAGGCAGACGACCACCAAAACAGGGTGGCGAAACGACATCTCTGCGATGTTGAAGTTGGTAATGGTCAAATATTTGACTGAAATGGACCGGGACTTCTCCCCTCTTCACTTTCGTTTTGTTTGTTTGTTTGTTATAGTCGCCCCAGTTGTAGTTATTTAGTCTACAGAAGATCAACAAGGACGGCGGTCGACCAAACCGACTGAACTAAGAAGACAACTCTAAGCTCCGCCAAATAAACAAGTGAAGCTTTTATAAAACACGAGGCAGACAAAAAGGAAGAACTGAGTGGAAGGATTGAAAAATATGATTGGATGGATTATCTTCTACCAACTGTTTGCACTACAACTGTCAGATTTTGTTCTCTTCGCCGTGAAAGAAAACAATATGAAATAAATTAAAGTGATGGGAAGTTGACTTAAATATGCGAGGAGAGAGAGAGAGTAGCGCTGATGTTCAGAATTCTATCAGCAGTAACTTTTTATGGCGAAGTGGTGGTGCTGAGGGTGTACTTGATGTGTGCGTGTGTGTCATTTATTGTTAGTGGTGTAATGTTATTTTTGTGATTGTTACTACTGCTGATGCTGAGCGCGAGGGTGAGCGAGCGCTGTAAGGGGAGTCGAGTTCGCTGACTCGGTTTCAATTCTCGGCTGTGGCGACTAAACTTTACTTATGTCTATGATATACTTGAGAAAGGCTTGAAAGTCTCACATTCAAATTTCCCTCCTTAGAAATCTGGAGTATTTGGAAATTAATTGATGTTGGTAAATGAGAGGGAGCGGGGTGATATTTGTTGAAAATGGATGGGGGGATGGTTGTTAGTGGAGATGTAAATAGTGTTGAAACAGATACTGTTATGTGACTCAAGCCAAATCAATTCTGCAGATCTATGACCAAAAGCATTTCCCCTATAACTATCTTATATTTATTTTTAAAGATACAAAAATTCTAGAGAATCCAAAATATTCTTCGCTTAAGGTGATGGAGGTTGATTTGGGAGAGATTTGGTTGCTATTTCTAAAAGACCGCGTGACCACATTGAGTTTCTTTCCCTGGTCGATTTTGGAGGAATGGAAATCAAAACTGACCCTGGAAAAAACGTAACTCAGAAAGCAGGGGAGCAAAAGAAATATTGTAAAACATGTAGTTCGATGTTGTAATGCAACCTTTTCCAAATTTTTGTTAGTCCAGCATCTCTTTGATGACAGATGAATTAACTAGGAGCCCTATTTAATTGGTAGTGAAAGACAGGTGAAGTCTAATTTGGATTTTTCCACGTATATTTCTAGCACGCCTTGGAATTTTAGCACCTCACGTTGGATATCATTACTGTAGCATTTCTAACATTTCTGTTAGGTGCTATTATGCTGTTGTTGTTTAACCCGGGTCAGCTCTGGTCCGACAGACCTGTGACCAAAGACATTCTTTTTTTTTTTTTCCTTTTCGGTTACAGTATATCCTAAATTACACTATTAAATGTTTCTTTCTTATTTGGGTGTTATTTTAGATAAATTTAGCTTCTATTTCTAGCAGAACGTGCAACAACATAAAGGACTCCCTGTTGTTTGTAATAACGTAAGGTGGAGGGAAGCATCGACAGATATATTCTGAATTCAAATTCAGCTGGGGTCACAATAAAATACCAAACAAGTATTGAGCATGACTTGGTCGATTGTTCTTTTCTCCAGAAATGAAAATGACTCTCAACCAATGATAGGGGTCATTATTTTAATAATGTATATTGGACAGCAGAATTAGTAGAGTGCTAACCAAAAGAGTTTTTAACATTCCTTTATGCCCCATTATGTTGCCAAATCTTGATGAATTTGGTTGTCATTCATCTTTCTGGGATTGCTAAAATAGTTAAGTACCAGTCAAATACTGAAGCTGACAGGGTTCATA
>NC_068986.1:31351379-31354053 GCF_001194135.2 Octopus bimaculoides | reverse complement strand
A
Source organism: Octopus bimaculoides (assembly GCF_001194135.2). Classification (NCBI taxonomy): domain Eukaryota; kingdom Metazoa; phylum Mollusca; class Cephalopoda; order Octopoda; family Octopodidae; genus Octopus; species Octopus bimaculoides. The sequence continues at coordinate 31,354,052 of NC_068986.1, read as the reverse complement.
TCACTTGACAACCGATGCTGGTGTGTTTACGTCCCCGTAACTTAGCGGTTCGGCAAAAAAGAGACCGATAGAATAAGTACTAGGCTTACAAAGAATAAGTCCTGGGGTCGATTTTCTCGACTAAAGGCGGTGCTCCAGCATGGCCACAGTCAAATGACTGAAACAAATAAAATTGTAAGAGAGTAAAAGAGACACTGTCAATCTGTTATTATTTATTTGTTATTCACCCTACTCAGAACCTGCTCCTTGAGTAGAACCAAAGTATGTTATGGACCGTACATTTAGTACAAAAAGCATTTCTTGATTAGCTTCAGGACTATTAAAATACTCAGTTGGGTTCAGTTAATCATAGACATAACCTGAAAATCTTTCTGCCCTGTATTTTGGTACCCACATATGTATTCCTCTATCTTTGTTGTGTACACATTTTGCCTTTCGACCTGATCTGATACCTTACCATTTAAGTGCCTGATACCCTTGAATCCTGATCTATTATATATAAGAAATAATTAAGACTCAGTTGAATAAGGTACTTAAATTGATGTACAACACCAGTCTGGTATTATCCACAAGGCTCAAAGCAAATAGTAACTGAAGATGGCGCTGTATTTCAAATTGATGTAAGGCTTGCATTTTTTTATTAAATGGAGCCGCCTGAAACGGCTGTAATGCACTAATACCTTGACATCCTTGTTACTTATTTGCTATATATATAGAAAGAGAGAGATAACATGTCAAACATATGTTTTCCTGGAGTTAGGTGGACATGTATCGGGCAATGCCCAACCCCAGATTCCCTAAATAGATTTTCTTTGGCAAACTAGCAGTTGGTTTTTGTTCACATGGTAGATCAAAGAGGAGATATAAAGACATTCTCAAGACAATCTTGAAAAAGTGTAACTTAGGATGGTCTACTTCAGAACATCTTGCTCAAGATCACTTTCTGTGACATAGTGCTGATTATTATTATTATTATTATTATTGTTCAGTAGTTTTATTTTTATAACGTGCTTTCACTTTATTATTATTATTATTATTATTATTATTATTATTACTATTATTATTATTATTATTATTATTATTATTATTATTATTATTATTATTATTATTATTAATAACATGGCTAGCTGGCAGAATCATTAGCACACCGAGTGAAACGCTTACTGGTATTTCATCTGTTTTCATGTTCTGAGTTCAAATTTCACCACAGTTAACATTACCTTTCATCCTTTCGGGGTCAATAAATTAAGTACCAGTGAAACACTGGGGTCAGTGTAAATTGACTAGTCCCCTCCCCACAAATTTGAGGCCTTGTGCCTCCAGTAGAAAGGATTATTGTTGTTATTATCATTATCATTATTATTATTATTATTATTATTATTATTATTATTATTAATACCGTGGCTAGCTGGCAGAATCATTAGCACGCCAGGCAAAATGCTTACTGGTATTTCATCTGTTTTCATGTTCTGAGTTCAAATTCAGCCGAGGTCAACTTTGCTTTTCATCCTTTTGGGGTTAATAAAATAAGTACCAGTTGAATATGGAGGTTGGTGTAATCGACTATCCCCTCCCCACCTACCTCATCCCCCACTGCAAAAAAATTCAGGCCTTGTACCTATAGTCGAAAGGATTATTATTATCATTATTATTATTATTATTATTATTATTATTATTATTATTATTATTATTATTATTATTATTAAGGCTGGTGAGCTGGCAGAATTGCTAGTTTTCCAGACTAAATGCTTAGTAGCATTTCAGCCATGCCTGTGTCTATGATATTTGAGTGATTCAACTGTTATTTCTAGCAGATCAAGTAACTTCATTGAAACTCCATCATTGGTTCATCTGTTAGAGAAAACCTATAATGAGATACAGTTTTTTTAAACCACTCCATTTCTATTCTCCTTCCTCTTAAATATGAAGGATATATTTCAAAACTGTAATTGTGATTATGATAAAAGCATTTTGAGATTAAAAAAGTAAATAACATTAATAATTGCTGTAAGAATAACCAGGAAAGAATGCACCTCCTAATTGAAGTACCAATCCTAATATATGATAATGTGTTTTTCATAGAGATAGAGAAATTATCCTAATATAAAGATCTAGAAATAGATATAACTTGGATGCGTGTAGAGGGTGATGAAAGCAGAAACAATCTCAATAATAATTGTTACTTTGGGAACAAAGACAAATACATAACCAAAACCACAAGGCTTAGGAATATGGGTAACATATGAAAAATAGCACCAACAGGTATTACACATAAATTGCATAGAGTACTTTCAATACAGTAGAAACAACAAAACCAAAACAAACAAAAAAACTGTACATATCTAAGGCATACAGAACTGAGCTTAGCAGAGCAGAGAAAGAACTATGCAATAAAAGTAAGACTACTGAATTATAATAATAATAGTAATTTTTTCTACAATAGATACAAATTTTGTGGGATGTGAGTAAGTTGATTTCATTGACCCCAGTGTTTGACTGGTACTTATTTTATCAACCCACAAAAGGATAAATGATGAAGTCGACCTCACTAGAATTTGAACTCAAATGCAGAATTGACAACACATGAAAAGGTGATCAGTGCAGATTGTGCAGTGATAAAAGTGTAAGCATCTGGCATATTGTGAATGAGTGCACAAAGTCTACCCCCCACCG
>NC_068986.1:31349619-31350931 GCF_001194135.2 Octopus bimaculoides | reverse complement strand
ATATATATATATATATATATAGGAAGACATGATAGTATCACAACAATAATTCATTGAGAGTTGTGCAACAAGTATAGGTTGGATAGAATAAGACACTGGAGACAGTACAAAGGTGGGACACACAGGAAAACAACATGCAAGACATGACAGGGGGTTTACATCATGTATGGATGATACACAGATATTGTATTTTAGTGTTTGAAATGTATCCATCAAAGATATAGGAAAAGAGAAATAAAACTTTAATGAAATGACAATGTTAAAATGGTTATACTGTTAACTGCCACACCATCACCAGAAAATGAAATGAGTAATTATCCTAATGCTGCTGCTGCTGATGATGATGATGATGACAATGATGATGATGGTGATGGTGATGGTGGTGATGGTGATGATGACGATGATTAGAATAGTGATGAATTTTTTCATTATATTAAAGGGAGTTGTTTATTAAATTAAACTTTCAATTTTATTGTCAGTCCTACTTTATTTTTTTATATTCAAAAACAAAATAATTTCATAAGAATGTTTTATATTTTTTTACCTTTTTTCTATATCTTTTCGTTAAAAATTTTTTTCATTATTATTGTTTCATACTATTTATTATATTTTCTTCTAAAATACTGATCATTTCCCAATCCTAACTTCTATCTTGAACTGTTTTTAGCAATTTGATAAACAAACAAATGTATTATAATTAATAAAATTAGAATATTACCTTTGATTGCTTTCTTTTCATTTAGCCACACCTATCTTTATTGCTTTTCTTTTACTTATTTCTTTATATATTTTTCCATTATTTCTTTTGGCATTATTTTTTATAATTCTTTCTTAATTTTCTTCAATCTTATCTATAACAATTCATATGCACACCACAAAAACATATATAAGTATATGTATGTGTGTGTGTGTGTGTGCGTGTCTGTGTGTCTGTGTGTGTGCATGTGTGTATGTGTGTGTGTACTATGTATTAGAATAAAATAGCTTGAATGAAGAATTATATGCTGTTACAGTAGATAAAGATTTGATAAGGTTGAAACAAGGCAAAATGAAAAACAAAGTGAACTACAAATATGAAGACAGAACAACAGTTGAAGTTTTACCTTGTATTTTGATATTCTGGACATGTGGAGAAATGTGAGATGGAATAAATTATTGCTCAGATATGTAAAAGAGGGTAGTAGTTTGCACTGACTGATGTTATAATAACCATTGTGCTTCATGTAATTATTTTCTGTTGACCCCAGCTTGTTAATAAGGCTGGTCTCCTTGATTTGAAGGTTGCCTATATTACATTTAGTGGTCCTGATGG
>NC_068986.1:31348515-31349016 GCF_001194135.2 Octopus bimaculoides | reverse complement strand
TATATATACATACAGGCTTCTTTCAGTTTCCGTCTACCAAATCCACTCACAAGGTTTTGGTCGGCCTAAGGCTATAGTAGAAGACACTTACCTAAGGTGCCACACAGTGGGACTGAACCCGGAACCATGTGGTTCGTAAGCAAGCTACCTACCACACAGCCATTCCTACACCTACACCTATATATATATATATATATATATGCATATAAACACACATACACACAAATGTTTTCACAAAGGCTGATGTGCACAGATATGCATAAAATATTTTCCTTCAAACCAATTCCCTCTAATTCTTTAATAAACATTCTTTTAGACTACATTAACAAAGATTGCATTTGAAATTCTTTTCTTCTAATCATTTGGCTTCATTTGCTCTGCTACTGCACCAGATGTTTCTGTCACTGGCGCAATCCTTTAACTCCTTCAAGAACACTACTAGCAGCAAGTGTGTGTGTGTGTGTGTGTGTGTGTGCGCGCGCGCATGTGTGTACATATATA
>NC_068986.1:31340528-31348505 GCF_001194135.2 Octopus bimaculoides | reverse complement strand
TGTGTGTGCGCGCGCGCATGTGTGTACATATATATATATATATATATATAATACAATAACTATATGATAATATGTCATAATGATATATGTACTCCAATTTAAAGAGACATTTTTTATATAAACACATCTGTATATATATATATATGTGTGTGTATATATATATACATATATATATATATATATATATACATATGCACACACACATATATATACACACACACATAATACACACATATATATGTACATATATATATGTACAGTTGGTAGTGTACAACACATGCGCCCATGGAGATAGTACTCAGGTGAAGATAACAGGAAATGATGATGAAAATAAAACAGCCTCAATTTATGCACTTCCATGCTTTTGAATATTACTCATCTCTCAGCCAAAGCCTTCTAAAATCTATCTACTTCAGAAGAGCATACATGGATTTTATACAGAATGATGCAGGCGTGGGTGTACGGTTAAAAAAACTCCTTCCCAACCACGTTGTTGTGAGTTCAGTCCCATAGCATGGCTCCCTGGGCAAGTATTTTCTACTAAAACCCTGGGTCAAACTAAGCTTTGTGAGTGAATATGGTAGACAGAAACTTAAAGAAACCTGCCATGTGTGTGTGTGTGTGTGTGTGTGTGTCTGCATGTGTGTTTGTCTATATGTGTGTGGTGTGTGTATTTGTATACACACACATACATGTATACATACATGCACACATGCTCACACACACATGCACATATATACATATATATCTGTATGTGTCTGTGTTGGTGTTTATGTATGTATATGGAGCAATGGCAAATATATTGTTCTGTAATGTTTTAATCTTCCGTAGAATCAAACTTTACTCTACAGTCTAATGCCACACTGCTGACCAGAAGGACTAATAAATTGAATCTTGATACCATTTCCTTCGTTGGGTGCAAATTCAATTTTTATGAAATCATCTACAGTCATTTTTTTAACAAGGGGCCTTCAATATTTATGTAGCTTGAGGCTTCACCTTCTTTTTTAAAACAATAGTATATGATATGAATGAGATTTGACTACTATTTTCAGCAGGTTGAGTAAGCACTTAGAGGCCCCTAAGTTAACTTGTGAGTGTTGGTTATTTAATTTATGCTAATCAAGAGCAAAAAACATCAATAATTATTGTATATTTGAGAAGGGTCATTTTGCCAATATGGTTTTTGAGGATCTTTTCGTCCTTCTATATTCTGATTACAAATTTTTCTATGGCCAACATTGATTTTTAAACCCTTGAGGCTAATAAAATAAGTACCAGGCACATATAAACAATTCTATCCACTTCTATCTAGAGACATGTGATCTTGCACCAAGGTAGGATATTAGTAATACAGAGAATCTGGTTATATTGACTATGCACTGTATTTCATATAAAATCGTTTATAAAGTTACTTTGTTTAAAACAAAATTTGTTGAGGTTACAGATGATCTGAACTTGGAAAAGTCTTATAGATTTTTATTTCAGATAGTAGCAATTAAAAGATTAAATCTTCACTAAAAATTTTCCTCTCTAATTAAAAAAAAAAATGATATATGAAAAAAAAAAAATAATAAAATCTTTCTTTTATTGTTTGAATCTGAGAAATAAAAATTGTATTTCTGTCATTCCATTCTCATTTCTGCTGATTTTAAATGTAATGTCAGTTTTACATTCTATTTAATTTTCTGTAAGACATTTAAACAATTTCTAATTTATACACTCATTGCATTTAAACAAATATCACTGTCCTCATTGTCTTCATGCTTTCTTTCCTCTTCTTCCTCCTCCTCCTCCTCTTCCGCCTCCATCTCCACTCCACCTCCTCCTCCTCTTGCTTGATATTATCATTCTTATCATCACTAGTACTACTACTACCACCACCTGCACCTCCGCCACCACCACCATCATCTTAACTCCCACTGACACCACCACAATCCTAGATATCACCAGCATCACTACCATCATCATTACCCACCACCACCACCACCACCACACCACCACCAGTATCACAACTAATACTACAACCACTTAACCCGTTACCACTAAAATAACCGCTTTCATCACATCACTTACAACATTATCATCACTACTACTACTGTTATAGCTTTCCTGCTCCTCCTCCCCTTCCAAAGCATCATCATCTCACTTTCAGATGATGGCAATCATCATGAATAATGGAATAAATTGTCCTGATATTGACTTTTTGTTTAATATAACAGAAAAGTGAACTGGCCAAGTAAAATGTGGTACAGCTTTACTACAAGTCTACAAATATTGAGCTCAAATCCATTGTATTTTGTCATGCAAGCTCCTGTTAGGGTTTCCCATGCTGGACAAGTCAAAGAACAGAGGTCATTCTAATATGGACCACCTCTTCCCAGAGATAATAATGGATTTACATAGGGACATCACCCTTATCTAGAAAAAAAAACAATGTTACAGAAGCCTCAATGCCAACACAATACCAATAAGATCTGGGAGAGAAGGGCTTTCCTGCTGGGAAAGACAGCCCAGAGTCAAGAACAGAGAAAAATCATCAATGACCTATGCTCCATAAGGGATAAAGGGCTTCAGTAGTTAGTAAAAGTTATTCAAAATTAGGGAGTGTGAGATACAATTCTGTTTCTTTGATATGTAAAGTAATTGGTCCTTATTGCAAGATGCTCACAAGATCACTATTCATATATTCAGAATCTGTCTGAAAAGTGGGGTTTAGATTGGGTGTGAATGAGGGTTGTATTTGGAAGATTAAAGGGAATTGAAGTCTATTTGATATTATCTGTATAAGAGCATCTGTTGTTGGAAAAGACAATAAGCAGGATATTAAGGTACAGAATAAAGAGCGTGAGAGAAATTACTGAACCCATGGACACACCAGATGGGGTTTTATTCAGAGGCTGATCCTTCATTTACAAATTGTTTTAAAGGTAGAATAAATTATTGGCTTCTAAGTGCATCTTGGAGACATTTACATTGTTTTGTGTACATATTTGATTTATGTATGTATGTAGATGTATATCTAGCTGTCTGTCTGTCTATCTGTCTATCTGACTGTTTGTCCATTCATCCGTTTGTCCATCTGTTTGTCAACCCATCCATCCATCCATATATATATATATATATATATGCTCACGCGCGCGTGTGTGTGTGTGTATAAAGGCAAAAACATGACTATGTGATAAGACTAAATGCCTCAATTATAACAAGCAACTTTCACTATATCTTAGAAAAGAGGGATACACTGGAATGCTGTAGCCCTGAAAACATTACAAAAGACATTGTGGTCTTTTTTTGAATTCTTTTCATATGTTTGCTCAATGGGGCTGATCTGGGGCTTAGCAAAAACAAGAATACTCGCTATTTGATTCATAACCTACCACTTTAGAAATATTTTTTCCAGAGGCTCAGTACAATATTTATGATTCAAACTATATTCCTGTTGAGTTGAGTCCTTGGTTATGAACAACTCTTATTTGTATCAGTTTATTCAAATGTTTCTATTCATACTTCATTGCAACAGACAAAGTTAAGTGATTCAGAAGTTCTTTCTGCATTCACAAGGTTCTGGGTTTGATCCTACATTGTGTCTTTTGCCAGAACTTTGGGATGACCCAAACCTAGGGGAGACAGAAACTTATGTGGAGGGCTTATTGGATAGACTGACCTGTAATTCAAAAAGCCAACCTTGTCATGCACTGAATTACATTGATTCTGCTTGTAGATTAATACATGAGGTGCACAAATGTCAGTGGAATATCCAGCCATTCATATAATCAATCAATGAACAAGCAATCAAGTTGATGGAACAACTGAAAGGCTCATGGTCGAAACCAATGAAATATCTATTTATTCCAGGTTCACAGTTGAGTGTTTTAACAATAGGAAGGGTTTATCCATCTGTAAAAGCAATTGCTCCAATAAAAAGCCATCCCACCCATAGAAACTGGAAAATAAATAAGTAAATGATGTGAAGTTGTAAACAGAAAAACAGATGAAACAAAAAAAAAAAACCAAAACAACCCAACCATATATATACATATACATATACATACATACATATATACATACATACATGCATACATACATGCGCGCACACACATACACAACCATATGTGTATGTATGTATGTGTGTGTGTGTGTATGTGTGTGTGTATGTGTGTATGTATGTATGTATGTATGTATGTATGTATGTATGTATGTATGCGTGTGTGTGTATGTATGTATGCATGTATGTATGTATGTATGTATGTATGTATGTATTATGTATGTAAGACATATTCGCAGTAACACGCAACACAGCATTTCCTACAATCTGCAGATATGCAGATATTAAAAAGAAAAAAAAAAAAAAAATGTCGTTTCATAAGGTTACTTCTGTGAAATTTTAACACTTCAAGCAATGTTTGATCAATCCAATTTCTTTTGAGGATATATGGTTTCTCATTCACAGCTTAAATTAGCTTTCATCCTTGAAATTGAGGCGGATTTTAAAAAATATCAATTTCACAAGATTAAATTTTACATTTTATTCTTGTATATTTTAGCTGACCTTGCATGAATTGAAAGAAGGAAAAAAAATGCATGTTATTGTGTAGATGCAAATTAAAGTTGTTGTTGTTGTTGTTGTTGTTTAACCCCAGGTCAATCCTGAATGAGTAAGCTAAAATTAAAAGTATTCCAGCTGTGGCCATCCCAATTTTTAGGGGAGTATAGGACTACGTTATTCAATGTGCCTTTACCTTTTGGCCCCCCTTTTTTTTTTTCCATTTTATTCTGGTGGACCCCCATAACCATTTGATGTTTAAAAACTAGTTTTATAAACACTTCTTTCAAAATTCCTATTTTGTTATTCACACATTAGTTTGTGTAGATTGAACTATGCAAAACATTAGAGAAAGAAACCTAACTGTTTCCTGCAACAAATACATTTAAATCAAAATTTTTCATGGACTCTTAAACTGCTACTATGGATTCCTAATTTACTATCTTGCTTGCATGAACTCAAAGAAATGGACACCCTACCCAGAGGTCATATAGATCTTAGTTAAGAACCACAGCTGTAGGGTGCGAGTTGAAGAAGATTTAACTGCAATTTCTAGCAGCTCAAATGACCATGTTGAGGCTTCCTTGTTGGATTGGCAATTACAATAAGGCTCCATCATTGGCTTGGTGACTATATAGAGGTTACCGCATTGGCCAGGCAACCTTGTAAAGTCTCCCTCATTGGCTCATGCAGATAAAAATAAAATAAAATAGCTGCACATATTTATAAAAGATTGAAGTCACAATATTACGATGTAAACAACATACAAAAAATACTTTAGTCTTCAGTCAACTTGATGAAAATAGACACCATTCTTACTCCAACTTTGAGAGATTAATGTTATGTAGAGCATTGTGCTAAAGCCTGAAATTGCTTCTTGTTCTATTTTACAAATCCACCCATTTTAAAGTGTTCATATTTAAAAAGAATAATCTACTATCAAAATTTTATGTAAGAAACTTATGTCATGTTATATTCAAAAACAAGACTAAATTATTTTTATAATCAATTTAAAATCTTAGTGTTTCATTACAAATATACACCGCTGGATTAACCATTAACCAAAATAAGCACATGCTTATGGCATGAAGGAAACAGAAGTACTACAGAAATGGTAAAAAGCAATGACTTTAAACTTGCTAAAACAATATTCAGGATGCCCTATCTCTACTAAGTTTTGAAGCAGATGTGTTATGTAAGATTAATTTTAAGGATCTGATCAAAAACTTTGCAAATAAAAAAGAGTAGAAGAAAACTTTTCAAATATAAATAAAGTGGAAGGATACAAAAATAAACATTATTTTCCAACTTACTGTTAGTTTTGTTTCATATTGAAGAAATAGAAATTCATCTTATGGTTTAACATGGTTCATATTTTGAATTACATATTTATGGGGAAACTAAAATGTTTTAAGTGCTTAGGGCCTGTATGGGTCTTAATCTGGCCCTGCAAATATAGTATTGAAAAGATTAAAACTAAAGCAGTTTTTAAACTATTTTTAGTTGTTGCCTCATAAAGGTAGCATAATATATTTCACTGAGGAGGTCTAATATGATTGAAACTTGTCTATTGCTTTGACCAGTTGGCTACCAAGACCAGATCCATTCCTATCTTGTATTGTCTGCAATGTACAAAAACGTCTTTCAACTCATCTAACAGTTGTCTTTCTTGCTTGTCTTGATTTTTACACATCTTTTCTGGTAGCCTTTGTCTATTAATTGTTTGGTTTATATGATTTTATTGAAGCTTTTCAACTCATTATATTATGTGAGATACCGTTCTATTTGTACCTGAATATTTTATCTGTACAACCTTTTTTGGTTTTGTGGGGATGGAAATCATCATCATCATCATCCTCATAACTATCATCATCATCATCTTCCTCATTTTAACATCCACTTTTTTATGCTTGCGTGGGTCAGATGGAATTTATAAAGCAGATTTTCTATGGCCAGATATATTCTTGTTGAAGATTGGAAATGTATAATACTGTTTGTATGACAATATTTACAACTATGACACAATTTAAAGACAAGGAGACACAAATACACTTACACTCACACATGAAAATACACACACACACACGCACACACTTGATAAACCTTTTTCAGTCTCTGTCTACCAAATCTACTCACAAGGCTATAGCAAAAGACACTTGCCCAAGGTGTCACCCAGCAGGACTGAACCTGAAACCATATGGCTGAGAAGCAAACTTCTTACCACGCAGCCCCACCTGGTAACTCATAGAAATTATTGTAACACTTTGTGTTGTGTGAGTTTGAATGGAAAATTTGAATTAGATGGGAATTCAAGATAAATCACTTTCTGAACACAAAGGAGTGAAAAGGGTTTAGTGTAGGGGACACGAGGTGACAGGATGAGAAAAGCCTGGTGTCTTGAGTGCATTTAAATGAAAGCTGTATAATGCTGGATTTGAATGAAAATGGTAATGTTGGTTTTAAATGAAGATTATATGATCGCGAATTTAAATAAGGCAGATGTTATGTTGGTTTTAAATACAAGTTGTATGATACTGGATTTTAATGAGGATATTATAACGGATATCTAAATAGTACTGCTCTTTGGCAGCTACAGCGTGAAGTAGAATTGTCTGCTGTGGCACAGAAACTCGCAGAACTGAATAAAAATGTTCCTGAGATATTGTAATCAGTTGGTGACTCAATCATTGAGGGGTTTCTGAAGGATGAGTGGTGGGGAACCTATCTTTTATTTGTTTCAGTCATTAGACTCCTACCATGCTGGAGCACTGCCTTGAAGAATTTTCAGTACTTATTTTTTTTTTAAGCCTGATACTTGTTCTATCAGTTTCTTTTGCTAAACTGCTAAGTTACAGGGATGTAAACACACTAACACCAGTTGTCAAGAGGTTGTGGTGGGGCAAACACTGACACAAACAAACACAGACACACACACACACACACACACACACACACACACACACACACACACACACGATGGACTGCTTTCAGTTTCTAAATCCATTCACAGTCTACCAAATCCATTTACGGTCTACCAAATCCTTTCACACGGCTTTGGTCAGCCCAGAGCTGTAGTGGAAGACACTTGCCCAAGGTACCACATAGTGGACTGAACCGGGAACCAAGTGGTTGGGAAGCAAACTTCTTACCACAGCCACATCTGCACCTAGCATGCAATCTTGTAATTAAATTTATGATTTTGCTGATTTAAGCCTGTACTTTGTCAGATTTAATGACCTGGTGTATGTTAATTTCAGGCCAGTCACTTTTTGTTGATTTAGTTGGAATCAAGGATAAATTGGTAGCAAGCACCATGCTTTGGTTAATTATTTTAGGTGCCCTTCCAGCCTTGACTTAACAAAACATTGAAGATGTGACAGCTGGAAAGACAGAGAGAGAGAGAGAGAGAGAGAGAGAGAGAGAGAGAGAGA
>NC_068986.1:31339536-31340204 GCF_001194135.2 Octopus bimaculoides | reverse complement strand
ATATACATATACATGTGTGTATGTCTGTATTTAAGATGTGACAGCTGGAGAGAGGGGGAGGGAGAGGGAGAGAGTGTGAGGCAGAGACAGACAGGCAGACAGAGATAGAGACAGAGGGCACTGCACCAGTGGTTGGTTTATAGTGTCTTTATCTACACTGAAAGGTTGAAAGTCAAATTTGACCTTGGCAGCTGGAACAAATATTGTAATATATTTTATCTGACATTAAGGCCTCTGCCAGTTAATCACTTTTGATTTAATTAATGACCACCCTCATTTAATATCTGCTTAACATGGTGGCATGGGTTGGATGGTTTGACAGACTCCACTGTCTGTTTCGGCATGATTTCTATGGCTGGATGCCTGTCCTAACAATAACCACTGACAGCTTTTCAGTGCATTCAAAAATCACATAGACCCCTCCCCCAATTTTCCATGACAAGTTAGGGCCTGGAATCCTCCAAACGGACACATGACATGTTGCTTAGTCGAATTAGCCCATCATTTACTCCATAAATGTTTTGTCATCAATGCTGCACTTTCCATATCACGTTTCAACATAACTGTAATAAATATAAATATAAACTGTCATTTTAATCCCGAGCAATGCTGGGTATCTCTGCTAGTATACATTCATATATATATATATATATATATATATATATATA
>NC_068986.1:31333179-31339342 GCF_001194135.2 Octopus bimaculoides | reverse complement strand
GTAAATGTATGATAGGTTTGGTCTGGGGCTAAGGTGACATGCAGTGGAACTGAACCCAAAATCACATGGTTGGGAAACAAGCTTCTCTACCACAAAGCCGTGCCTCAAAATAGTAAACATATACACAAAAAAATATTATTTTAAAAAGCATGAAATTAATATGAATAGCATTTTGAATAGAAGTTAAGATTGATTAGTAAAGCTTCTCCTTGTCACTTTTGTTATTATTATTATTATCATTATTATTATTATTATTATTATTATTATTATTATTATTGCTATTATTTTTATTTTCCCAAAATTTGGATCCTGACAGTTATAGTTATAGCTAAGATGACAGTTTATACTTTAATTAATATTCTAAATTAAAAAACAAAACATTAATTATCAATTCTCTAAAAAGAGAATTTCAATATTAATATTTATTTTTGTCTCTTTTTTTATTTTTAATTTCGTTGTTGTTACTGTTGTTGATATTTCTTAATTAATAAATGAATAACGACTTAATTTAACAGTTATGTGTATTTTCATTTATTCTCCATTGATTTATTTATTTATATGCTTTATTTTATTTGTTTTGTTTTTTTTCGCTTTTTTTAAATCAACGTTTGCTTTATAGTATTTTTCTCTTTTCTCAAAGAAAGCATATATATTATCAGAACTCTTTGCATTCTACTTTCTTCATCTCCTTCACATGCACACTTCTTTTGCTTTCTGCAGCCCTGTTTCTACCTCTCAGCACTTACCACTGCCACACCTACAATTACCACCCACCAAACATCAAAATCTACTCATCAAAATATTCATCACCAACAGTAACTCCTCCTCTTCACTAACACACACTACACACGCACACACACACATACACACACAAATACTTGCACATAAACACTCACACACAAACAAACACAGTTGCTACCAGGGAGAGAATCATGATTATATCGATGCTGGTTTTAATGACAATATGCATATATGTGCATGTGCATGTGCAGGTGTATGTGTGTGTGTATGTGTGTGTATGTGTGTGAGTGCATGTGTGTGTGTGTGTGCGTGCGTGTGCATGTGTGTGTGTGTGTGTGTGTGAGATCATCATCGTCAACATTTAATATCCATATTCCACAATTTGCCTGAGGATCATCAAAGCAGTCTATCATAGACCAATAGCCAGATTGCTACCTTCCACTTTGAAGAGTATGCGTTTGCAATCCAGGAACAGGAAATATCAACCAAATACCTGATGCACAAAAGGTATAGAGATGCAGCAAAAGCAGTAAAATGTGTCAACCAATGCAGACTTTGTGGAGTTAACACCAAAGATATCACCCACATCATGAGCAGTTGTCCAAAAATGTGATTATGGTATTATCTGCCAATGAGACATGATGTTGTAGCTAGGACACTCTATAATGAAATCTGTCAGAAGGTTAACCCTGAGGACAACGAAATAAGAACCCACAGTATGGTAGCAGCTATAGCCACTCATAATAAAACGGAGTACTGGTGGACTGTCCTTGTGAAAACCTCAATAAAATATAAGCACAAAAGACCTGATATAATGATTTGGGATAGAGAAGAGAAACTGTACACAGTTGTGGAAATTAGCTGACCAACAAATGTTAACATAAAGCTGAAGATCAGTGTAAAAGAGAATACCTATGCTGAACTATTGAGAAATCTGCAGTTACTCTATCCAGATTACAAGTTCAGGTTTATACTCGTAATTATTGGACCCTGGGATATGTAACACACTACCTAAATACCAATCTTGAGAAATTAGGCTTTTTCAAAACCAGAAAGGAGAAAGGTAATTTGAAGACTACATATCCAATCCATCACTGGAACTGTAAAAATCTGTAAAACCTTCCAGAAATTTATCATTTAAATATATATGAGCATGTCTAGATATGCAGCTATATGCATGAGAATACATACATAAAACAAAACATACAAATCTACACACATACATACATACATAGATACATACATAAATACATACATACAAATAAAAATACTGTTGTTGATGTTGAAATTCCAATGAAGGAGCCTTGGATCTAGGTTAGAAACCAGCTCTTTCTCTATTGGCAAGAAACCTCAAAATAAAACTGAATGACATACATACATACATATATATATATGTGTGTATACATAAACATAAATATATACACACATACACATCACATGCATATATATTATAAATGTGTGTGTGTGTGTGTGTGTGTGTGTGTGTGTGTGTGTGTGTGTGTGTGCATGCATGTGTGTGCGTGTGTGTGTGTGTGTGTGCATATGTGCGTGTGCACATGTATGTGTTTTGTGAATATTTACATTCTGCATCTTTGCATGAAGGCAATGTGTAAAAAATGGAGAAGTATGTTGGCATTCCCTGTCAACAAAATTGTCCTCAAGATCTACATTTTTGAAGACAAGTAGAATAACAAAAATTCCTTACTTGAAAAACAGGTGATGATTGATAGCAAGAAAATCATCTGGCTGCAAAACAATACTTCAATAACATGCATTCATTCACCCCATGTTAGCATGGAAAAATGGATATAAAACACACACACACGATGTAAAACAAATATATATGATTTGAAGGATGATAGTGTGATGATGATGATGATGATGATATATATATATATATATATATATATATATTTTCCTCCTCCTCATCATCATTTAACTCTGTTTCCCATGCTGGTAGGGCTTGGACAGTTTGACAGGAGCTGGTAATCAGCAATGCTCCAGGCATCTGTTCTGGAATGGTTTCTATGGTTGGATGACCTTCCTAATGCCCACCGTTTTACTGAGTGTACTGAGAGCTTTCTATGTGATGCTCTTTATGTGGTGCCAGGACAGGTGGTACTGGCACAGAGGCTTTTTATGAGTCACTGACATGGATGTTCTGGCACGAGTGTTTTTTACATGACGCTGGCAGCTAGCATCATCATCATCGTCATCATCATCACCACCATTTAACATCCACTCTTGATGCGGGCATGGGTTAGACAGTTTGACTGGAGCCGATGAGCCAGAGAGCTGCACTAGATTCCAGTCTTATTTGGCATGGTTTCTACAGCTGGATGCCCTTCCTAACACCAACCATTCCAGGAGTGTAATGGGTGCTTTTACACGCCACTGGTACAGGTGCCATTTCCATGACACTGGCAATGACCATGACTACGATTCACAGTTGGGTGCCATTTTTTACATGGCACCAACATTCATAAATAAAGTGTCTGCGATGTATGGTAAGCACCGTCAAATTATATTCGTAAATTTAGATTATTTTTTTTTACTGTACTGTATTAAAAAATAAAAATTATTTGTCTATAAGCTTAAGATAGGTTTTTATTAACCAAGTATTATTGAAAATGCATTCATAGACAAAGTACAGAACTAGGAATGGTTATTATCAGTTTAACATAGAGACAAGTAAATTCAACTTAAGCCATGTCTCCTGGAGCCAATTAACAACGTAGGGTGAGGTATGCCTGTATGTGTGTGTGTGTGTATGTGTGTGTGTGTGTGTGTATGTGTGTGTGTGTGTGTGTGTGTATGCTTGAAGGGCAAGTCTGGTGCCAACAGCTGTAGTAATTCCTGCTCCGGTAGCATATACTGAAATTAGTCCAACTCATGCCAGCATGAAAACGAATGTTAAAGGATGTTGATGATGATGGTGATGATACATATATATATATATATATATATATATATATATATATATGTATATGTGTGTATGTATGCATATATATGCATGTGTGTATATGTATATGTATGAATACATACATATATATATATATATATATATTATAAGTATATAAATATATGTATATATACACACACAGACACACGTAAAAGGTAAACATGAATGGCGTTGAAAATTTACGACAGCTGTTTCATTAGCCATTTCTGGCGTCTTACACATTGATGTGCCTTGATTGTTATGAATTCTTATAACAAAATTACACACATATGCACAAAGAGATAGATATTAATACATATATTCATATATACATATATTTAAATATATTAACATGAACGTAGATGTGTGTGTGTTCATGTGCATCTGTGTGTGTGTGTATCTATGTGTAAATGGGAGGTTACCAGAATTACACAGGGGTGCAATATTTAAAAACTATTAGAGTACTATGTAACTTACAAACTGTGTTTATTTTTTTTAAATCTGGTATATCAGTATATGTACGCAGGTCTACATGTGCTTGTGTTTTTTATGAGCATGGTGTTTACATGTGTATGCATTTATGTGTGTTCAGGTGGGTATGTGTTTAAGTAGGCCAGGGTGATGATGTTTTAAGGAGTTTTGGTTTGAATACAGTTCTGGGTATGTTTTTGCAATTAATTTCTCATTAAGCAATTTGAGAGATTTGATATCATTTTATCCCTTCCCTATGTATTCAGACACAAAAATCAAACACACAGCATGACTATTTTCCTCAGGTTTCTTGTAACCATCATCATCGTCATCATCATCATCATCATCATCATCATCATCCTCACAACCACCATCGTCATCGTCATCTTTGTTGTCGTTGTCGTAGACTTCACTAGCACTCCTACTAACATGATCAGCATAAAATTATCAGCACTATCACCATCAGCATAACATCATCATCATCATCATCATCATCATCATCATCATCATCATCGTCATCATCATCATCGTCACCATCATCATCATCATTGTTATTGTCATCATGTCCGTTGTCATCATTGCCTTCATCATCCTCATCACTGTCGTTGTTGCTGTTGTCGTCTTCCTCTTCAATCCAACACTCCCAACAACAACATCATCATCATCATCATCATCATCACCATCATCATCAACATAGTCATTATCATCACCATTTCCATAATCTTAACTAATACCAATACCACAATCTCCATCATCCTCACCACCACCACCACCACCAGCCCCACCAACTCCATCACCGTGACCACTCACTAACACTATTACCATGTTCCTACTCATCACCATTCTCATCATCATCATCATCATCATCATCATCGTCATCATCATCATCATCATCACCACCACCACCACCACCCTCATCATCCCCACCACCACCACCGCTGCACTCCTCTTCCTCCTCCTCCTCCTCCAACTCATCATCAACACCACCACCTCAGTCTTTATAAGCCTGTATTTCCATTTTGGCATGGTTTTGGCACAGGGCTGGCTTTTTTTTAAGATCCTCTTTCTAACCTTTATCTGTTTGTAATCTTCACAATTTCAGTTCAGCTGTAAAAACCAACTTTCTAAGATCTAAGTTAACCAAACTGTCTCTTGTGAATTCCATAAATTTTAAATGGAATTCAAGAAAAATAGCTCTGTGTACTTTAAAATCAAATTTTTAAAATAACTGAATTAAACATCTTGCTGCTTTTTTTGGACTCTGGTGTCTTTTATTTGCTTTTTCTTTGTTTTTCTTTTCTTTTGTATTTTTTTACATCAATCCCTTCAACATCACCAACTGAGGATTAGCAATAACTGGGTTTATAGAATGCCAGGCAATTAATTGTAGAGTTTATAGTCCATATCTTGTCATTGGTACTGTATGTATTGTGGTTATAATTAACCATTTTATTACCATATTTCTATTGAAATACATTGCCTGTGTTTCAATTAATTTTGATAATGATAAAGAATTTTATAAAGTAACTTTACCATTATTAAGCCGATGTTTGGAACACAAAATTAACATGAAATTTCGGGACAAGGTTTTTAAAACAAGAAGTTTGAATCATAGAACTGGAGCTAATTGCAGGTGGGTAGGTATCAAAAGGTTTAAGGTACATGGTAAGTCCAGCTAACTTTAGCATTATAATTTAGTCTAAGATCAACCTTGATCAAGTAGACCTACAATCAAAGATATTCCAGCTGTAGTCATCCTATCTTTCTTGTTTTTCTCTTCTATGACAACATTATCCAAAGTATCCTGTGAATAAATAAGCATTACATTTGGAAGAGTAATCTAAACACTAAAGGGTTAATGTTCACTTTTTTATGCTTGCATGGGTCAGACAGAATTTGTTAAGGCAGATTTTCTATGGCTGGATGCTCATCCCGTCACCAACCATCACTTGGTTCCAAACAAGGTAATTCTTCCCATAGCTCTGCATGATTTTCATAGAAGACTAGAAA
>NC_068986.1:31331681-31333032 GCF_001194135.2 Octopus bimaculoides | reverse complement strand
TTAAGTACCCGGTGTTGCTTGGAAGTTTAAAGAAAGTTAAAGAAAATAAATATATTTATTCTGATCATCATCATCATCATCATCATCATCGTTTAATGTCCACTTTCCATGCTAGCTTAGGTTGGACAATTTGACTGAGGACTGGTGAACCAGGTGGCTACACCAGGCTCCAATCTGATTTGGCAGAGTTTCTACAGCTGGATGCCCTTCCTAACACCAACCACTCAGAGAGTGTAGTGGGTGCTTTTACGTGCCACCGGCACGAAGGTCAGTCAGGCAGTACTGGCAACGGCCACGCTCAAAATGGTGTCTTTTACGTGCCACCTGCACAGGAGCCAGTCCAGCGGCACTAGCATGCAGAAAAATTTTATCAGATGACATGAATATAATCCTGAAATCAATCACAGTTTAATTTTGTAGAACTTCTAAATATACAATATTTTCAGTATAGCCTTTAATTAGTGTACAAAGAAAAAGAGTTTTGGGACTTCCAACTCACGAACATCCTGCATATAATTGCCCATGAGAGAAGCAAGGAGAAGCAAGGTTAAGTACAAAACCTTGAGAGTTTGTGCTTGAGGTTCGCTTATGGACATAGCAAAACTTAGTTTTAATGGGAACGGGAGCCGTTTAAATTCATAGGTGAGGTCAGATGGCATTAATGGGTTCCATGGAATGAAGACATCGTTACCCTTATATTTCTCAAGAGAAACGAATTTTAGGGGTAAGGACTGAACCTCTTGCTTCATTATCACAATTAAAAAGCATTCATCGTTACTTTAAAAAAAGAGGTGGGGTCGTAGGTGTATCACAGCAAATTATTCAATATCATGTTTGCTTCTATTAGAATCATTTACTTTTAAAGCGAAAAAACAAAACCAACATATACTGGACTTCTTTATGACCAAGAACTACTGTGAGACAAGCTGGCCGACTGGCCATCATGCAAACTTATGTCTGCTAGACCAAATCACCATCCCAAACCATTGGAGCTGCTAAAATAGCAAATCTAGAATTTATCTTTTATCTTTTACTTGTCTCAGTCATTAGACTGCAGCCATGCTGGGGCACTGCCTTGAAGAATTCTTAGTTAAGTGAATCAACCCCTGTACTCATTTTATTTTTCAAGCATGGTACTTATTTTATCGGTCTCTTTTGTCAGACTGCTAAATTACAGGGATGCAGACACACCAACACCTGTTGTCAAGCAGTGGTGGGGAACAAACACAGACACAAAGACACACACATACACACACACAAACACACACACACATACACACACACACATACACACACACATACACACACACACACACACATCAAGTATATATAAATCACAGTATATGCATGT
>NC_068986.1:31328732-31331671 GCF_001194135.2 Octopus bimaculoides | reverse complement strand
ATACACACACACATACACACACACACACACACATCAAGTATATATAAATCACAGTATATGCATGTATATTGACTAATGCATACATTTCCACAATTCTCAACTGATTTTCACCACACTCTACACACACATTACTTATGTCCCAAGAATGGCTATGCACTATAACATTTTTCCCTGAACTCCCATGTAAATGGACAAACCGAGAAAAATGGTGGTTTACACGAGTTTTTCTCTAATTCGTTGTATGTACATAGTTTTTTGTATGTAGGGTCTTCCATACTTTTCTAATCTATATGGTCGTATATTGGCATTAGAGAATATTTTTAGTGGTTTTTCACATTTTTTAAATTTATTATTTATTTATATGTTGTAATTGTGTGTTATTACTTTCTATATTTTTTATATGTATATTGGTGTGTATTTTGTGCTTCAGTGTTTTGGTTAGAGAATATTATAAAATTGAAAGGATTTTGTCTATTTATTTATTTATTTTGACTGTTTTCCATACTTTTTAAATCTACATGGTCGTATATTTGCATTACAGAATATCTTTTAGTTGTTTTCACATTTTTTTTTATTTATTATTTGTCTGCCATACAACACGACATCTTTTCACTGGGAAATACTAAAGATTCAAAGCAGCATTTGTGAACTGAAGTCAAACTCTTCATGTCTTCATTTTTCATTACCTGAAGTCAATTTCAGAGTTGTCGTATACTGTAAGCACATAGCAAATACATTCTTTTAATTCTACTTTTTCAAGTAGGTATTATATTGCTACTTTTGAATGTACCAATCATACTTCTCTCTGAAAAAATAGTTCCCTTTGCTGTTGAATAAAATAAACTCACAGAGGGGAAGTTTCAACATCTTCCTTCAATTTCCTTACAACATTTATATGGCTGTTTCTGACAAGAAATTTCGCTTTCATGTAAAACAACTATATTTTGTAGTCTTTATCTGTAATCTACTCCCAAAACACTTCAGTAGCTCTACTTTGCTTTGCTTGCAAACTTATATGTTCAATGATCATTAAAGTACAATGACCTCCACAATAACCAGCCTTCAATTTGGTTTTCCATTCCTAGGTTAATCAGAAACATACATTGCCATGCTACCCATAAACCTTCTCTGTAGTTCAATTATTTGGTGAAAAAATACCACTAAAGCAACTTAAACCATCCAAAAGATGAGTGTGTTTGCTAGTATACACACACACACACACACACACACACACACACACACACACAGTGGGGTGCAAAAGTAGGTATGCAGTTATGAAAAGAGAAAATGTACATGTACAATATTCATTTATTTTTATCAAAAATTAAAAGTTACAATAAAAGTATTAATATAGTTATGATAAATGTGTTATTATGATTAATGACCCTGAAAATATAAAAATGAGGCTAACTTTTAATTTTTTTTTGATAAAAATAAACAAATATTGTACCTGTTTTCTTTTTTCATAACTGTATACCTGCTTTTGCTCCCCACTGTATATACATGGCAGGCTTCTTGTAGTTTCCATCTACCAAATCAACTCACAAGGCTTTGGTTGGCCAAGACACTTACCCAAGGTGTCATACAGTGGGATTGAACCCAGAACCATGTGGTTTGGAGGCAAGTTTCTTACCACACAGCCATGCCTAGTGATATTGGTTCTGCAGTTTTAATTAAATTTAACTTTTTTATTTCATTTGTTTTTGTAGGTATGTCTTAGGCTGTAAACATGCCCTCAACACTGTAATCCTTTCTTTCATGAAGATTTCACAACTCAAAAACTGATCAAATTTCCTAAATACAATATCTGTAAATCTTTGATAACTTTTCATAGATCAAGAATTTTCTATGAAACCAAGAATGCATCACATGGGCTGGGTTTTCTGTCTATCAAAAATCTTTCATGATCTCTCATAGACACAAGTAATTCTCTACACTGCCAAAAATATATCATATGGGCTAGGTTTCCTTTCCATGGATGAAAGATGTTTCAACAACTCATGCTGGTAGCCACTATGTATTCTTCTACCTGCTAGAAATAGCAACCAAATCACTTTCATATCACAGCCTATCTTGATAAATGTGTATCCCAAGTCAAAAGGCTGCCACTGCTGCTGCTGTTGGTGATGATGATAAGAGGGATTTGAGGGAGATATGACTTCTATTTCTAGCAGGTCGTCTGACTATGTTATGGCTGACCTCATTATCTGATCAACTGAGGTAAATAGTGTAAACAAAAAAATGTCTTTTATAAAAACCCCAATTAATTTAACTGAGAAATTATTGCTGACAGGAGCCAAAAGTAAGGGGAAAGAGTTGATGAGGTTCTTCTGTGTGGAAAACAAAATAGTAAAACAAAGTAATAAAAACAAAAAGAAAAACAAGAAGAGCAAGCACCCTGAACAAAATGCGTAAGAATTATAACAGGCACCATAGTTTGGCACATATCTTTACAGTATCAAGTGTGTTGACTTTTGCTCTGATGGAAGTCTCTCTGGGTAAATCAGGCCTTTGTCTATCTAGCAGTTGACATGTGAGAAATCAAAAGAAAGTTTTTAATTTTTATGGAATCTATGTAAATAATTGCTAAGAAAAGGACAGAACCATAAATTGTCATTTTTGTCAAGGATTTCACAATATACATACATACATACATACATACATACATACATATATATATATATATATATGTGTATATGTGTGTGTGTGTGTGTGTGTATGCATGTATATATATATATATATATGTTTGTATGTATGTGGGTGTTTGTGTCTATAAATAAATATATATGTATATACACATATATATATTTTGTCTATATATACACACATATATATATACACACACACATATATACACACATACATATATGCATATGTATATATGTGTATATCTATCTATCTCTCTCTCTCTCTATATATATATATATATATATATACAT
>NC_068986.1:31323733-31328652 GCF_001194135.2 Octopus bimaculoides | reverse complement strand
TATATATATATATATATATGTTTGTATGTATGTGGGTGTTTGTGTCTATAAATAAATATATATGTATATACACATATATATATTTTGTCTATATATACACACATATATTAACATATATATATATAAAAACATATACACATAAACATACATATGCACACACACATATATATATATATATATATATAAACACACATGCACACAATCACACACACACACATATATATCTTGGTAACAATATGATGAGACATGATGGAATATTAATATAGTGGATATGGGGGAGTTGGTCTGAAAGTGAAAAAGGAAAACAAAAAAAAATGGGTCAGAGAAATACATACAAAAAAAAAAGACAAAATTTTATAGAGTGTGAGATAATAAACAATCTGATTAACACTAAGAAAATGTTTGTAGAATTAAAAAAAAAAAGAAGCTTAGCCAAAAACAAAGGAACCATATCAAATGAGAGATAAAAGAAAAGTCCAAGACAAAAATATAAGATTTTGCTAAAAATGTTTATCATCTTATTTTGATAAGCTACAATGCTAGAGGTTCAGAGTTTATTTTGGATGTTGGACCATTATTCTTCAGTACTGAACATTTTCCTATTTAAATATTTTTCCCAGTCAGCATTCTTGTATGCTTTTTCTTGTTTCAGTCATTTGACTGTGGCTATGCTGGAGCACCGCCTTAATCGAACAAATCGGGCCCCAGGACTTATTCTTTGTAAGCCTAGTACTTATTTTATCGGTCTCTTTTGCCGAACCACAAAATTACAGGGACGTAAACACACTTCCAGAGTCAATGAAATGAATAGGGGTCGTTGTAATCAACAATTTCCCTCCTCCTAGATTTCAGGCATTGTGCTTACAGTAGAGAGGATTATTATTTAATATGTGTTGTTGTTTTGTTGTTATGGCGATTTCTTGTAGTTACCTATCAAAAATTACTTTATAATTGTTATTAGTAACGATAAATTGCACTGTAAATTTATTAATTAGTATAGCAGAGAGTTAGTTGATTACATTGCTTCCAGCACTTAACTGGTATTCTCATCCAAAAGGCTGAAAGGCAAGGAGCACAAAAGGAAAACAACATGAGAGGGAGAAAGTTTAACAAACGTTGTATTAGTTTAATGCTTAACAAACAAGGAAAAGAGTTTGGATGTTTCAGATGCAAGTCCTTCATCAGAAAAGATAAAAAAAGGAGAAATATATGTACATGTGATATTCTTGTCTACTCCAGGCACAAGGCCTGAAATTTTGGGGGAGGGGGCCAGTTGATTAGATCAACACCAGCACACAACTGGTATTTAATTTATCGACCCCAGAAGGATGAAAGGCAAAGTTGACCTCTGCAGAATTTGAACTCAGAACATAAAGGCAA
The DNA here is from genome assembly GCF_001194135.2 of Octopus bimaculoides. Classification (NCBI taxonomy): domain Eukaryota; kingdom Metazoa; phylum Mollusca; class Cephalopoda; order Octopoda; family Octopodidae; genus Octopus; species Octopus bimaculoides. The sequence goes on along the minus strand of NC_068986.1, from coordinate 31,327,272 downwards.
ATGAAATATTGCTAAGCATTTGGCCCAGCGTGCTAACGTTTCTGCCAGTTCACCACTTTATATGTGCATATGATATTCTTTACTACTCTAGGCACAAGGCTTGAAATTTTTGGGGAGGGAGCCAGTCTAATGATCAATCCCAGTATGCAACTGATACTTAATTTATCAACCCCAAAAGGATGAAAGGCAAAGTCGACCTCTGTGGAATTTGAACTCAGAATGTAAAGATAGACAAAACACCTCTAAGCATTTTGCCTGGCATGCTAATGTTGCTGCCAGCTCCCCGCCTAATATGTACATATGATATTGAAAGCATGACTGGTTGGGTTTGATCATTTTTAGTCATGATTTTTTTCTATATTAATCCTTCTATATTTGGAACAATGAAGATCCTAGAACTTTTCAGGATTTTCTCAATCCCATCTTCAGGATGATGAAACAGTTATGTGTGTCCATGCGCTCGCATATGTGTGTGTGTGCATGAACTCGTGCATGTGTTTGTGTGTGCATGCACACATGCACATATGTTCAAAAGTGCATGTTTATACATGTTTGTTTCTAACTGATACATCTTTATTGTAGACAGCAAGGATCGTAGAAATGATATGGTTAATTATGATATTGCCAGTGCCAGATATAAAAGTTTAGCTGTTAACTCCATGTTCTTGGGCTTTTTAAAATTCTTTTACTGTACTGTTATGTCTTCATATCAATTTAATATTTTGTTATTAATAAAGCTTCCATTGCTAATTTCTCACACATTACTTATTTTTATGATTTCTATCACAAAGCAGAGAAACACACTTGCACTGGCAATTTCAGGATTCAGAAAATGATTTTTTAATTAAGATAACAATTTAGTTATAAGAGAAGTGGTACTACCTATGACCTTTACTAGCAATCTCACTGAAAAGGTTAACGTTAATGTTATCATATTTCTGTTGGAATACACTGCTATTGTTTCAATTAATTTTGAAAATAATGAAAATTTAGTAAAATAATTTTATCATTTTTAAGCTGGTGTTTGGAACATATCACATCAAGTTTTGAAGACAGGTCTCAACTTAGACCACTTTAACACTTTAGCATTCAGATTTTTCTGTCGAATGTAATGCGCTTTTTTCATATTGTTTTGAATTAATCATACATTATCTTGTAGCTTGGAGATTTTAATGATGTGATTGTTTACTTTTAGAGTGTCATTGTAGAGTATGCTTGAGAGGTTAGATCTGGCCAGTTTGAATATAAACAAGCAGTGGGGCCCTCTACTCTACAAAAGCTGAAGATTAATGTTTTATGCTTCATGTAGCTCACCAGTTCCAGCCAAAAAGCATTGAGGGCTTGAGTTACCACCATTAGCCACAATGATATACTAAAAATTCATCATAGCATCCTCTGCTTGAGAACGTGCATGGGGCCCTCTCATTGCACAGGGCCCAATTTGAATAAATCTGTCTCATTGACTTAAAACCAGCTCTGTCAAAGACTACATCTCAGGTTGTGTGGGAATGAAGTGAACCGGAGGTGTAAAGTTGGTTACATCAACAGCTGAGAGGCTTTACTGGAAGGAGAGGAGCAAGGAGGGTCACATGAACGGAAGCATGACTAGCATGGGTCTCTTTCACTTTGCAGCAGTCGTCAGGGATGAACATGTGTAGATGCATGAATTAGAGGGTATTTGTCGTTATGTTCTGGCCAGAAATTAGGAGGGCAAGGCACCTACAGATGTAACCCAGCTGGAAAGGATTGATGCAATGAGAGAACTGGAGAGGTAGGAAGACTGCACTTCTTTCCACATACAACAGGTTGGTATCGAAAGATTTAATATAATCAATGCACAGCCTAAAAATCTCATCATATACCTAGGACTACATTGTGAGTGGGTTGGTATCAAAAGGATTACTGTAACCAATGCAGGGCCTAAAGATCTGCAGATCAACAGGTTAGTATCTGCAAGAAGGAAAACATGAGTAGGAAGAGAACCATGTATCTGGTCTGAATTCTTGCACCAGAATGATCTCTGTTAAAAACCCTTAGGAACCAAGTGATGGTAGTAATAAAATGGAGTTGGTGGGGAGCGTGGCAAAAGTTCTAGGTGTCCCAAAAGTATGTCAAGGTTTAATATTGTATTTATCTATAAATGTTGCCTTACTTGTGGGACACTTGTTATTGTAGTGAGTAAGTGCTGTAAAATGCAAGAAATAAAACAGAATCTAATGGATTATCAAAATATGTTGGCAAAGAAAGAAGTTAAATCAGCTGAAAACTGAAATTTCTGAACCCTGCTGCAACATCAAATAGACAACAGAATCTGCTGACACAGCTTCAGGCTAAGAATGTTTATGTATGCATGTATGTATGCATGTATGTATGTATATGTGCATGTATGTATGTAGTCATGTATTTGTGTGTGTGTGTGTGTGTGTAAGTGTATGCATGTATGTGTATAGATAATGGTGTATGTATGTGTTCATATGTATGTCTATGTGTCTCTGTGTTTATGTGCATGAGTGTATGTTTAAGTGCAGATGTTAAGACATATATGTGTATGTACACATATATTAATATGCATGTGATGATGTGTGTATGTATACATAGGCGTAGGAGTAGTTGTGTGGTAAGTAGCTTGCTTACCAACCACATGGTTCCGGGTTCAGTCCCACTGCATGGCACCTTGGGCAAGTGTACCCTTAACGTAGTTCTCGGGGATATTCAGCATGACACAGTGTGACAAGGCTGACCCTTTGAATTACAGGCACAACAGAAACAGGAAGAAAGAGTGAGAGAAAGTTGTGGTGAAAGAGTACAGCAGGGTTCGCCACCATCCCCTGCCGGAGCCTCATGGAGCTTTAGATGTTTTCACTCAATAAACACACACAACGCCCGGTCTGGGAATCGAAACCGCGATCCTATGACTGCGAGTCCGCTGCCCTAACCACTGGGCCATTGCACCTCCACATTTGTATATGTGTATATATATGAAAAGAAAAGACTGTGTGTGCATGTCAAAATGAGTGTGTGTATGTATGCATAAATGCTAGTATGGTTATATTTTTGTGCATCCATTTGTATCAGCTGTCTGTATATATGTGCTTGTGATAATATGCACATGTGTGCAAATGCTTGTGAAGGCATGTTTACGAGTGGGTAGGTGTAAATATACGTAGTATGCGTGTTTATGAAAACTTTGTGCCTGTGAGTATGTATAATTGTATGTGTGTTTGGGTGCGCATGTTTGAGCATGTATATGTGTGTGTTTGCAGGTTTGATAGAAGTATGTGTACATCAGTTTATATGGATGCGTTTATGTGTAGGTAGGCATGTGCACATGTACATGTGTGTTTATGTATGTGTTTGAAAGATTAAGTATGAATTCTGGTGAATGTAAATCTGTCTATATGTGTTTCTAAGTATGTACGTGTGTGTGTGTGTATGTATACATAAATGTGCATGTGTATGTATGTACATACATATATACATACATATATACATATATATATATATATATATATATATATATATATATATATATATATATA
>NC_068986.1:31322462-31322723 GCF_001194135.2 Octopus bimaculoides | reverse complement strand
TATATATATATATATATATATATACATACGAATGAATATATATATATATATATATGAATACATGTATGTATGTATTTATGTATCTATATGTATGTGCGGGTGGCACATAAAAAACACCATTTCGAGCGTGGCCGTTTTCGTGCGGGTGACACGTAAAAGCACCCACTACACTCTCTGAGTGGTTGGCGTTAGGAAGGGCATCCAGCTGTAGAAACTCTGCCAAATCAGACTGGAGCCTGGTGTTGCCATCCGGTTTCACCA
>NC_068986.1:31317405-31322047 GCF_001194135.2 Octopus bimaculoides | reverse complement strand
TGTATATATATGTGTGTGTATGTATGTATGTATGTGTGTGCATGTATATATATATATATGCACCATGTATGTATCTATGTACAAGTATATATACACATACACTCAATTTTTGTTGCATTTTTTTGCTTTGTGTTATTATTCATGTTTATATACTTTACTTGCCTTTCGTTATTTCATATTTTTTTATTCTTTAATTTATCTTTTCTATTTTTTATTTTCATTCTGTTAATTTTTTTTTTTCATTTTTATTACATTTTGCTTGGGATTTTTTTCTTTTTATGAGGAAGAGTGGAAATCAAAAAAACAAGAATAAAAACGAATAAGAAAAGAAAGAGGAATGCCTTTTTTTCTGTTTTTAGGATATGAGGAGGGGGTAATAGAAGCACAGCCAGCATGAATTACAGCTACAACCCAAACTGTAAATCTATCCAAACTACTTATATGTAACCCATTCCTAAGGAATGAAACAAGCAAAACCAGTTCAAATCACTGTGAGAGTGGATTTAGAGAAACACATAAAGGGGAAAGAATGGAGCAAGGAGAGAGAGTGATAGAGAAAAGAAAGAGAGAAAAAGAGGAGGGAGGAAAGAGATAAGAAAAGGTAAGAGAGAGAAGGAAAGAGAGAGAGAAAGGGGGGAGAGAGAGAGCAAGATTATCAAATAAAAATGTTACAAGATCTTCAGATACAATCACAACCAAATTGTAGTCTAACACTATTTGAAATAGTTAACCAAATTAGAAATGCGAAAAGCAAGGCATTATATTTTATTTTGTGTTTGTTTGGTATTCATATATAGTTGAAGACTGTTTCTGTCTTTCTGTCCGTCTGCCTGCCTGCCTGCCTGCCTGCCTGCCTGCCTGTTTGTCTGTCTGTCTGTCTATTTGTCTGTCTGTCTGTTTGTCTATCTATATAGGTGTGGTTGTGTTTGTATATGTATGTGGGTGAGCGTGTAAGTGAGTGGATGAGTGAGTGAGTGAGTGAGTGTGTGTGTGTGTGTGTGTGTGTGTGTGTGTGTGTGTGCATGTGTGCATATGCGTGTGTGTGTGCATCAATACATAGACAGACAGTCAGAAAAACAAACAGATAGATAGAAAGATAGATAGATAGATAGATAGATAGATAGATAGATAGATTGATTGATAGACAGACAGACAGACAGACAGACAGTCAGATAGATAGATAGATAGATAAATAGATAGATAGATAGATAGACATACAGACAGATAGATAGATAGATAAATAGATAGATAGATAAATAGATAGATAGATAGATAGATAGATAGATAGCTAGATAGATAGAGAGAGAGACAGACAGACAGAGAAATATATACATATACCTATGAATATATATATAAAGCGAGTGCATGTGAAAACCAGGAGCACAACACCTTCCTTCAGATCAAACCAAATAAAAAACAGATCAACAAAAATGAACTTTCAATAGAAGCCCAAGTTATTACCCTTCGCATCATCCTTTAAACCCTGTACGGCATAAGAATACTGTAGCAATGCAGCCTATGAATGTCACACAACTCTCTTCCCTTGACTTGATCTTTTAATGTGCTTCTTCTTACCGCACATTCTTTGCATAGTGCCATTGTTCATGAGGTAGAGAACATGAATTGAAGTGGACTTCATAGGGTTCTGAGTCTCACCAAAAGTGTCTATTCTATTTGCTGTCAGACGTACTAATAGCTTTTTGACCTCCAGCAGTGGTACTTAATGGATTTGAGTTTGGATTAGCAGAAACCCCTCTGTCACAGTTTCTACTTCCTGTTCCTGCACCAAGCTTGAAGGTTCAGCAAGAGTTTGGTTTCATATCTATCTCAGTCCTTTCTCTTTTGGCTCATCTATAAAAAGATGCCTTTCTCAAAGATATTTCTAGTTGAAGTGAAAGGAATCATTTTAACCAAGAAATTTGTTTCAAATTTTGGCACAAATGGAGGCACGGAAGTGGCTGTGTGGTAAGCAGCTTGCTTACCAACCATATGATTCCAGGTTCAGTCCTGCTGCTTGTCACCTTTGGCAAGTGTCTTTTATTATAGCCTCAGGCCAACTAAAGCCTTGGGAGTGGATCTGGTAGATGGAAACTGAAAGAAGCCTGTCATATACATGTGCGTGTGTGTGTGTGTGTGTGTGTGTGTGTGTGTGTGTGTTTGTGTGTCCGTGTTTGTCTCCCTACCATCGCTTGACAACCAATGTTGGTGTGTTTATGTCCCCATAATTTAGTGGTTCAGCAAAAGAACCGATAGAATAAGTACTAGGCTTACAAAGAATAAGTCCTGGGTTCAATTTGATCGACTAAAGGTGGTGTTCCAGCATGGTCGCAGTCAAATGACTAAAACAAATAAAAGAATAAAAAAGCTAGCAGTTTTTAAGGGTATGGCTTTAGTCAATTACACCCCACCACTAATCCCCAGTACTTGACTGGCACCTTATTTTATAGGTCTCAAAAGGGTCGAAAAATAAAGAATGACATTAGTGAAATTTGTACTCAGAACACAAAAAGCTGGAAAAAAATACTGCTCAGCATTTTGTTTGACATGCAAATAATTCTGCCAGTTTGTTGCCATATTTTTAACAAGAAATTAAACCTAGTTTAATTGAATTTACTTTAAAATGTTTACAAGACAAATAAGAATAAATAGAAACAAGAAGTACTAAAACTGAGCAACAAATTCCAAATATCAGAATTGCTTTACTTTCAAGTTTATTATTATTTTTAATGAAGATAAAATTCTATGATTTATTATTATTGTTGTTGTTGTTATTATTAATAATACTGTCATCACAATTTCCTTGGTGTTTTTCTAAAACGAAGTAAATCTTGAAAGAGATCATTCTCATTTTCTCAGTCACTCCCATCTAAGAAATGAGATTCAGAACCTGATATTAGATATTGAAAGTTTAAAGCAAAGTTATTAGATTAATTATTCAGTAACATTGAATACATTCTGACAATAATGGTGGTGGTGGTGGTGGTGGCGCTGGTGAGGATTATGATAGTCACAGAAAGGATGGTACCAATAATCATATCTAAACACACACACTCACCCATACATGCATACACACAAAAATACAGATACACACACTCTCTCTCTCTCACTTACACACACACACAGACATACACAAATATACACGTACACTCACACAATGCATGTGTGTGTATTATATATTCTTTTATTCTTTTACTTGTTTCAGTCATTTGACTGCAGCCATGCTAGAGCACCACCTTTAATTGAACAAATCGACCCCGGGACTTATTCTTTGTAGGCCTAATACTTATTCTATCAGTCTCTTTTGTCATATGTTCATGCAGAATAAAACAGTTATAAGGATTCAATTTAGTTAAAAATTATCAAAGATAGTTATTATTAATTTTTATTGGGTTGTCAGATAAATTCATTTTTTTTCCTTTTGATTTTAATCCTTTCTAATGTTGAGTAGAAACAAAATATTTTTATCTGAGTGTTTTATGGGATTTTTATTTTGTTTATTATTATCATTATTTTTTTTTTTTTTGTAGCTTACTTCTTCCTCTACAACTTTTGTTTATAGTTTTTGAAATTTGAATAAATTTTACCTCTTTTCTGACATATGACAATGAAATGTCAAGTAGGAAGAAAATAAAAGATGAACAAATTTGTCTGACAACTCAAGGAAAGATGATTTATTGACAATAAGTACAATGATGATATATATTCACAATTAGCCAAAAATTTTCTTTGAAATGTCCACTAAAAGAAATAGTGAATAAAAAACAATTGTTTTTAATTTTTAAAGAAATTGGGAAAATTAAACATATTGTGTCCCACTTTCACTACAACAGATATATTATGACAAATGGTTAAAACACAGTGTTCTATATTATTCTCTTTCTTTCTGAATTAAACATATACACACAGATATACAGATTACAGACATATAGATATTTGATATCTGACATAACTGAAATGTCATCCAAGCATTAAGTTTTGAATGGTGGGTGGGGTGACCTATAATTATTCAAATAAAATGATTTTTCAGTTGCCATATATTTACTACAAATGGAATAGAATCTTGGGGCAAGAACACAAAAATTCTAAACTGGGACAGGCTCTCCATCAGTTATGATGACAAGTGTTCTCATCGATCCACTCGACAGAACAGCCTGCTATGGAAATTAATGTACAAGTGACTGAGTACTCCACAGACATGCATACCTTTAATGTAGTTCTTAGGGAAATTCAGCGCCACACAAAATGTGAGAAGGCTGGTCTTTGAATTACGAGTACAACTCATTTTTGCCGGCTGAGTGAACTGGAGCAACAAGAAATAAAGTATCTTGCTCAAGGACACAACATGCTCCTGGGGATTGAATTCATGACCTTACGATTGTGAACCAAATACCCTAGCTACAAAGCCACACACCTTCACAAAGTAATATCCCAATACATATACATACATGCATACATATGCACATACATAGATACATACATACATACATACATACATACATGCATACATACATACATACATACATACATGTGTAGATACATTCATGTATACATACATACATCACACATTCATGTATGTGTGTATGTTTGTACACACACATGTACATAAATATGTATTCAATATCCATAAATATATATATATATA
>NC_068986.1:31310629-31311838 GCF_001194135.2 Octopus bimaculoides | reverse complement strand
ATATATATATATATATATATATATATATACAGCAATTAGAAAATGGAGGAGAATATGCGGTACCCATCGACTTGCAGACAGTGTATTCCGTTGAATTAATTAACTTATTTTGTAACTAAAATGACAAAAACCACAATATACAAATGCTTATGATATACCAAGCTATATTAACAATCGAGGTTACAAATATAAAGTACATTAGGAATTTGAGAATAAACAGAAACTTACAGCTGTTTCGGCCTAGCATTGGCATGCTCCATTCTATCCGAATAGCTCCTGCCGGAGTAATTAGCAGATATATATATATGTTGGCATTAGGAAGAGCATCCAGCCCATAGAAACCAAGCCAAAACAGATAACTAGAGCTTGGTACAACTCTCTGGCTTACCAGATCCAATCAAACTATCTAACCCATGCCGGCATGGGAAACAGGCATTAAATGATGATGATGATGATGATGATGATATATAAGGGATAATGTTTCAATAAACTTGAAGTGATGAATGGGATAGAATACCAATCAACTTCAGTCGATAAATAAATACATACCTTTCTTTGTGTGTTTGTGTGAGAGAGAGAGAGAGAGAGAGAGAGAGAGAGAAAGAGTGCATGTATGTCTTAGTGAGTTTATGAGTGTGTGTGTGTGTGTGTATGTGTGCTTGTGTGTATTCATATAAGTATATTATGTTATACATTGTTGTGCATTGTTTTATTTATTACTCACAATCTCAGAAGCAAAGGTTGGATACTGTTCCAGTCAAAACGTGCACAAGAGCAAGTACTAAATATATGATCACACAGGATATATTTTTTTCTGTCCCACAGGAGTACATTATAAAGTCCCATAGCATTTGAGTTTATTTTGGCATCTTACAGATATTCTGAATTTTGTCAAACCTGCCTGGTTGATGACAACATAGGAAAGGGTGTGCCGTAGATAATTGTTGTTGAGGTAAAGAATTCTCAGATATTGCTATCAGTAAAAACAGATGGAGATCTCAAGACAGCAACTCTTAATCTCTTGACAATGGATTTCTGAGAGATAGGCATTTTATTTGCATTCCTGGGGTACACTTACAGTTGTAATGTGGTTCCTTATTTCCCCAGTGATTTAATAAAAAAAAATTGTTTTCTTTCATTTTAACTGATTATCAGATCTTATATCAATAAATGGTAACAATGAACAGTGCTGGATTTCTTTCTTTGGAC
>NC_068986.1:31310029-31310619 GCF_001194135.2 Octopus bimaculoides | reverse complement strand
CGTTTATTTTTTTGTTGTTGTTGTTTTTCTCTCAGTTCAGCATATTCATCTCCCGCTTAAACCCACACAGTAAACACATATCTATCTTTTATCTTTTACTTGCTTCAGTCATTAGACTGCAGCCATACTCGGGCACCGCCTTGAAGAAAGTTAGTCGAATCAATTGACCCTAGTACTTATCAGTTTTTCGTAAAGCCTGGTACTTATTCTATTGGTCTCTTTTGCTGAGCCACTAAGTTACATGGACTAGGCACACCAACATTAGTTGTCAAGTTATTTGAGCATGTAATGATAAATTGATTAAAAGAAGGAAAAACTAAAAGTATACTCTTTTACTCTTTTCTCTTTTACTTGTTTCAGTCATTTGACTGCGGCCATGCTGGAGCACCGCCTTTAATCGAGCAGGTTGACCCCAGGACTTATGCTTTGTAAGCCTAGTACTTATTCTATCGGTGTCTTTTGCCGCACCGCTAAGTTACGGGGATGTAAACACACCACCATCGGTTATCAAGTGATGTTTGGGGGACAAACACAGACACACAAACCTATATACACACATACATATATATATATATATATATATATATATA
>NC_068986.1:31290803-31308956 GCF_001194135.2 Octopus bimaculoides | reverse complement strand
GTTGCTGTGGGCTCGAACTCTGCAAGAAGTTAAAATGTTTTTTGACTAAAACACAACTGGAACCCTAAGTAAGGCATCTGTAAAATTTGAATGAAATTGGTTGTGTAGTTCTCGAGTCTTAGGGATTCACACAGACAGACAGACAGACAGACAGACAGACAGACAGACATTCTCATTTTATATATATATATATATGCATATACATGATGGGCTTCTTTTCAGTTTCTGTCTACCAAATCCACTCACAAGGCTTTGGTCGGCCTGAGGCTATAGCAGAAGACACTTGCCTGAGGTGCCACGCAGTGGGACTGAACCCGGAACCATGTGGTTGGTAAACAAGCTTCTTACCACACAGCCTAATGCCCAAATTATTTTATCATTATTTTTTAGATTTTTTAAAAGTTTGAATGGAAACTGTGTAGAAGCCGATCCTGTATGTGTGCATGTGTGTGTGTGTGTGTGTGCATGTGTGTGTGCATGTGATGAGTGAATTTGGTAGATGGAAGCTGTCTAGAAACCTATTCTGAGTGTCTGTATGTGTTTGTGTGTACAGTGAGTGAATTTGGTAAATGGAAACGGTGTAGAAGCCCCTTCTGAGGGTGGGAGTGAAGTGGGGGTGTTCTACCACTGCTTGACAACCAGTGTAGGTTTGTTTACATCCCTGCACCTTAACAGTTTTGCGAAAAACACCAACAAAGTATCAGACTTTAAAAACAATTAGTATTAGGTTCAATCTGTTCAACTAAACCCCTCAAGGTGATGCCCCAGCATGGTCGCAATCCAATGACTGAAGTAAGTAAAAGACAAAAAAGAAAAGATTATACTAGAAACTAATATTTTCCTTTTTGCGTGTTATGATTTTTGCTTTTATTCATTTCAATATCTTACCCTCTTAAACATGGTAATCTTCTACATTCATAAAGTGTTTACAAGTGTTAAACTTTGTTACTAGAGCAGTTTAAATATATGGATATCTCAATTCAAATTTATTTATCCTGCACACTAGTTGACATTTCATCTCTCACCAACGAAACATTAGAGTGAAACATTAGACTCATGGCATAAAATTCATTTCACTGTTTGAACTACTTGTTTGTAAACAGGATGAGCTATATCTCCCATGACTTCCATTTCTAGAACTCGTGTGGGCTATCTGTTAACAAAGATTACAAAAGTAGCATGCTTCATAATGCTGCTGCAGATTTCATCTTCTCATACATTTCAAACAAAGTAAAATAACATGTGGTCTTGTGAATTTTAACTTCAAATATGCTTAGACTCTTCCAGTCTAATATCGGTTATGTTGCTGTTTGTTAAAATTCCTTAGGAAGAAAACAATGGTCTAGTGAAATCTGAAAGCTTAATAATAAGCTAGAGAAAACACAAGTTGCCAATTCTAAACAGAAATAGGGTCAGGTCAACTGGTTGAGTAAACTTCAGCAGCTTTTAAATTCATACTTGTTATGAGTTATGTCTTGCATCTCAGGAAATCTCTTCTTTATTGAAATTAGAATGTAGAATACATTCACAAAAAACCTATTTAAAATATAGCATTTACCCCTTTAAATCAACATAAGAATTCCATGCTTTTGGCACAAAGGAGCAGCAGTAGATAATATTTTTATTATTTTATTCTTCAAAGGCGTTGAGCTAGCAGAAACGTTAGCATGCCAAGCAAAAGGCTTAGTGGTATTTCATCTGTCTTTACATTCTGAGTTCAAATTCCACTGAGGTCGACTTTGCCTTTCATCCTTTCGGGGTTGATAAATTAAGTACCAGTTGTGTACTGGGGGCGATCTAATCGTACACAAATTTGTAATTTAATTATTGAGTATTAATGAAAACAGCTGTAAGAAGTAAAGATTACCAATTTGTTGATAATAAATAATTATTAACTTTCAACTCTCCATTTTCTTTCCTTCTTTTAACTGGATATGAACTATATACTTTATATATATATATATATATATATATATATACACATACATATATACACACACACACACACACACACATATCATCGCCATCATCATCATTATTTAATGTCCGTTGTCCATGCTGGCATGAGTTGGACGTTTGACTGGGCTGGCACATTGGAAGGCTGTGCCAGGCTCCAGTCTGATTTGGCATGGTTTTCACCAACAAATCTGAACATATCTTTTCTTGTACTATGGACATCTCTCTCTCTCTCTCTCTTTTTCTCTTTCTCTCTCTTCCTCTCTCTTACCACGGCATATAAAAACATGTGACTAGTAAGTCCTATTAGCAAGGAGGGCAACTTCTTTCACAGTACCAATTATCATCCTATAGCACTCTCATAGGTGATAGAGACAACTATTGGGTTGGCAACTAAGTTCCTGCCGTTTTTTTAAAGTTTGAAATTTATCGCATTTTTAAATTTTGAAATCTATTTTTTTTGAGAATTCTATTTTTGAATCATTTTGGAATCTATTTTGTTTCTTTTCTCTAGTTAATTTTAGTTAATTTTTGTTTATTTTCAGATCATTAAAATGGAATGTCAAGTTAAGAAAAACGAGCATTCTCGACACCTTCTTTTTGCTTTTAATCAAGGTTCTAAAGGGCCACAAAAGCTGCTCGCAACATTTGTGCTGTGTATGGAGAGAGTGCCATAGCTGAAGGAACTGCTCGTGATTGGTATGCCAAGTTCAAAAATGGAAATTTTGACCTCAAAGACATACCTCATTCCGGCTATCCAATTGAGTTCCATGAAGAGAGATTAACCCAATTTTTGCACGAAAATTCTCATCAAACGACAAGGGAACTAGCAGAGAAAATGGAATGCTCCCACACTGCTATAGACAAGCATCTTCACTCAATGGAAAAGGTTCAGAAGTATGGAACATGGGTTCTGCATGCTTTAAGCAGCAACAATAAAAATCAGCGAGCCACAATCTCCACTGGTTTGCTTGCTCTTCACTGTTCAACTCATGGACACAAGCAACGATTTCTTTATCAAATCATTACTGGTGACAAAAAATGGTGCCTGTACATCAATATGAAGCAGCGTAAGGAATGGCTTAGCCCCGGTAAACAAGTGACACCACGCATGAAACAAGATCTTCGTCCGTGTAAAACGATGTTGTGCATATGGTGGGACTGGGAAGGGATTATCCATTACGAATTGCTTGAACAGAACCAAACTGTTAACGTGGAACTCTATGTTCAACAAATGGAACGACTCAACACAGTTATTCAACTATTCAAGAGAAAAGACCCAATCAGCAGCTGCACGACAACGCCCGCCCTCATATTGCCAATATGACCAAGGAAGCCATTCAAATGCATGGATGGGAAGTGCTTCCACACCCGCTGTACTCTCCTGATTTGGCACCAACGGATTTCCACCTCTTTCGATCTCTTTCAAATGCTATGCATGGAGCTTCGTTCACTACTGATGCAGAATTGAGAGCTTGGTTGGATCAATTTTTCGGGGTGATTTCTACCAATGAGGTATTGAAAATCTTGTTGAACATTAGGAAGAAGTTGTAAACAACAAGGGTGACTACATTATTGATTAATTAGTTGTTATTTTTTATTAAACCTTTTTTAAATTTTTAATTTAAAAAACGGCGGGAACTTAGTTGCCAACTCAATATTTACATCTTACTTTAACACATTCAGTTAATGAAAGCAGTGTTGTTTTTCTTGATATCAGCCATGCATCAACCATGTCTGGCACACAATCCTGTCAAAACTGCCAACCTATGGGCTCTGTGTATCTCTTAGACTGGTGATTTCATATTAGACCATTCTACTACAGTATATTTAGATGGAGTTCACTCTGACCAACACCATCAATGCTGGTGTACCCCAGTGTTCAGTTTTGTCCCCTACACTCTTCCTAATAGACCGACTTACTTCCCATCATCTCCGGCAAGCCCACTCCTACGAAGATAATACTATCCTTCATTCTACCAAACTTTCTTCATCCAAGGATTATCCAAATGCAACCGAAAGGATGAAAGGCAAAGTCGACCTCGGCAGAATTTGAACTCAGAACGTAGCGGCAGATGAAATACCACTAAGCATTTCACCCGGCGTGCTAACGCTTCTGCCAGCTTGCTGCCTTGTGTGTACATTTCACCGTATTGTGTATATTTCTGCACACATGCATGTATGTGTGTGTGTGTGCATGTGTGCGTGCATGCGTGTGTGTGCGTGTGTGTGTGTGTGTGTTTGTGTGTGTGTGTGTGTGAGTTTACCTCCAGTTTAAAAAATCATTCTTGCCTGAACAGATTCAATATCCAATCAGCAATGGTAAATTGCCAGCATCCTAACCACCACACTCAATCTTTCATTCCACACAATGCCATATCTTAAGGAACTCACCACCATTATTGATGTAATTTAATGGGAAACAAACAAAAGCACAGAAGAAAGACAGAAATATATTCAATCAGTTTACTCAATTTTTATTCAAAGACTTCTAAAATAAGGATGCAGAATGTTTTTATACATGATATTAAAGTAAAAAAAAAAAAGAAAGAGTAAACTAAGTCCTATAGAGTGAAAAATCAAGAGATATTAGATATGTGATGGTTGCTAAGTGATGATCTACAATTAACATCAAGATATCTTATCTGACTGGTATGTATTGGTATTTTAACTAAAACTAACTAAAATACCAACTCTATTGGTATTTTAACTAAAATGAGTTAAACAATCTTTATATAGTAGTATTAACATAGTGGTAATTATATCAGTAAAACAAATTTAAAGTCAACTAAATTTCTTACAAAAGAGGTTTTTAATTGTAACTACATTGGAGAAATACATGAAAATAGAATATTTTTATATCAGTGGTAGGTATAACTGAATATATAATATCTTATATCAAGAGTATACAATTCTTTCTACTATAAGTACAAGGTCCAAAATTTGATGGGAGGGTGCAAGTTGAATACATTGATACATCGATCCCTATGTTGACTGGTACTTATTTTATCAACCCTGAAAAGGATGAAAGGCAAAGTCAACCTCAGGAGCATTTGAATTCAGAATGTAAAGTCAGGATAACCTACTGCTAAACATTTTTTTCTGGAATGGTAAGATCCTCCAGTAGACTTAAATTCAGCTAAAAGTATATTGCATCAGCTATATAGATTGGTGAGAGTAGTAATATAAGAGTAAAAGAGAATACTCTGAGACAATTCCCTTATCTATATATGTTTAACCCTTTAGTGTTTAAACCGGCTATATCCGGCCCAAATATTCTACTCATTTTATGCTCAAACTGGCCAGAACCAGTATCTCACACCTACTTTGCCATGTCATTCTAAAAATAAACAATTACATCTTTCAACTCTACAAGATGATACCAGATTAATTTTTTAAAATGTAAATGAATAAGGATTACTTTTGACATATTGATCTGAACACTAAAGGGTTAAATGTAAAGGATGAAAAGCATATGATAGAAAGAGAAATAAAAAAAATTGAAAATTCATTGACTTTCAAGTACAGGAAACTGAGTTAATATTAGTGAAGAGGATGAAAGCATTAAATGCCCAGTAGTAGTGCAGAACAGACTATGCACCGATTTTACATGGAGATGTCTTCAACTCCTTACGAATATTTTTGATCATAGAAGTTGGAAATATTGAAGAAAATTCATTCAGCTGAATCTTCTTGGCAGCATCATCATAGAGATTTTTCCTGGTTACAATTGCTAGTATGGTGGATACTGGAAAAGATTAAAAATATATAATGATATATAACATTATTTTGAATACCATAATCTGGAAAATTGTTTAAAATTTTCATCATGTATAAACGTACAGGCATGGCTGTGTGGTAAGAAGCTTGCTTCTCTATCACATGGTTCTGGGTTCAGTCCCACTGTGTGGCAACTTGGGTAAGTGTCTTCTACTATAGCCTTGGGCCAACCAAAGCCTTATGAGTGGATTTGGTAGACAGAAACTGAAAGAAGCCCATCGTATATATGTATATGTATATATATATATGTGTATTTGTGTGTCTGTGTTTGTCCACC
Source organism: Octopus bimaculoides (assembly GCF_001194135.2). Lineage (NCBI taxonomy): Eukaryota > Metazoa > Mollusca > Cephalopoda > Octopoda > Octopodidae > Octopus > Octopus bimaculoides. Next base: position 31,302,943 of record NC_068986.1, on the reverse strand, counting down.
CCAACACCGCTTGACAACCGATGCTGGTGTGTTTATGTCCCAGTCACTTAGCAGTTCAGCAAAAGAAACCGATAGAATAAGTACTAGGCTTACAAAGAATAAGTCCTGGGGCCGATTTGCTCGACTAAAGGCGGTGCTCCAGTATGGCCACAGTCAAATGACTGAAACAAGTAAAAGAGTAAACCTTTCAGTGTCCTAGTAAGGCCACCATCTATTAACTGAAATAAGTAAAAGATAAAAAATGAAAGATAGAAACTTACCTTCATGTTTCAAATTGTCACATTTACAATTGCTATCGATATCAAGCTTAACTGTTGAGTTTATTATTTCTCTTGGCTTGGCTTTTTCATTTGAATAAATCTTCAATTTTGAAGGGGCATTCATCAAACCAGCTTTATAAGCTGTAAAAGATATTTAGTTATTCAATGATCCTTCATAACCTAATAAAGCGAAATCTGTTTTTATATAATACACAGAACACATATCAAGTATAGTGATAAGCTTCTAACAAACCTGGGCTTAAAAATGGTCATGTTTATTTCGTTGTGTTTACCTTTCTAATGTAATTATATGATAGAATAGCTATTTCAGCCGTCAAAAAGCAGACAAAATGTGTTAGACTTGCTCAGAAGAAGTGGTGAGCTAGCAAGAAGATTGTGAGCTAAAAGATTCATTAACATATTGGACAAAATACTTAGTGGCATTTCTCCCAGCTCTTTATGCTCTGAGTTCAATTTCTGGCAATGTTGACTTTGTGTCATCCTTGGGAACGGGTGGGAGATGGTCGAGCAATAAATTAAAGTACCAGTCATATACTGGGTTCAATGTAATTGACTTGCTCCCCACAAAATTGCAAGGTAAATATGTAATTTATTCAATTTCCTACAAGAGCCATTTCATTTTCAATGCAAATATCTTTGAGTTAAAACATGAATACCACAACTTCTTGGTAGCACTTTCAAACAAATGAGAATCCATATTGTTAGTCAATATAAAGCAATATCAGTGCTTTACATGAACACAAAATCAGAGATATCAATAAGATGCTGTGACATTAACACCTTTCCCTTGAACATTAGTGGTAGGAGTCAGTGAGGGAATCTCTATATGGTTGCATAACTTGCTAGAAACAGCAGCCAATTTGTACAATAATAAAAGGGCATAAGAATCTTTGATACTCACTGGCAACAGATTTACAGAAAATATCCATGAAGTTTTCAGGAACTGTATCATAACACACTGGACATCTCTGAAAGAAAAGGAAGACAAATAATTTATGAGAACTACTTCTTTTTTTTTTTAATGAGGAACTTTATACATAAATTTCAGAATTGGCAAACTTTTAGATTAGTTCAAATATTTTGGAGACATATTTGACCTATAAAAAGGCCATTTTTTCCAATGGGTTGTCTGATAAATTTGTTTATTCGTTTATTTATTTTCTATTTATTTTAATCCTTTCCAACAATGTTATTTGAATCAGCACAAAAAAATATTTTTATTGTGGTGTTTTATGGCTTTTTTGTAGCTCTCTTCTTCCTCAACAACTTTTATTTATCGTTTTTAAAATTTGAATAAATGTTAACACTTTTTACACATATGACACTTTTTACACATATGACAACGGAGTACCAAATAGATTTTTTAAAAACTGAAAAAAATTTAACTGACAACTCAAAACATTGCCTTGTTTCATACAGTTGTCAGGAACAGGTAACAGAAGATCAAGTAATTAACTCTTCACTGCACTAGGTTAAGGGGTGGGGGTTGACGTTACATTGAAATTCTTATTTTTAATCAAATTTCTTTTAAAAATTGGGTAATATTTTTTACCTTCTGTATTTCTTCAGTTGAATTTTCTGTTTATGAAAATGCAAAAAAAGAGAAAAAAAGAGAAAAATTAATTAATCATAAATATGATTCTTGTTACTGACATCATTATTATCATCAATATGAGCATCATGATTAATACTTTTACACCTTCAGATACTTGATTAAGCTTCCATATTCAGACCTTTAGCCATAACTCTTCAATAGATTATGGCATGAAAGGAAGCTCTTGTCCTAAACACAATCAGTTTACTCAATTTTTATTCAAAGATTTCTAAAATAATGATATAGAATATTTCTATAAATAATATAATATCAAAGTAAAAAAAAAAGAAGAAAAAAAACTAAATACTATAGATTGAAAAATCAAGAAATATTTGATATGTGATGGTTGTTTTTTGCCAGTATGAAGCCTGCTTCTCCCCCAAACTTCTGCTTAGGTAAGCCAGTTCAGCCTCCTTCCATCTTTTTCCCTCTCTCAAGATGGAATAATCCACTAATATATGGAAGACTTATCTTTGTTGGCTTAGAAACACATCAAAGGCACATCTATTTTGGAAATAGCTGTAAGAGACTATTTCACGCCTTCTAATTATATACGCTCAATTCTAACAACTCTGTTGTAACCGCTCTGCAATTATGCTTAAATATATAAACTCCATGCTCTTAATTGATACCAATTGTTTGCCTATCCATTCTTTCTTTCTTCTGTACATATCATCATCATCATTTATCATCCATTGTCCATGATGGTATGAGTTTGACGGTTTGACCAAAGCTAGCAAGCTGAAGAGCTGCAGCAGTTCCAATCAAATTTGGCTTGGTTTCTACAGCTGGATGCCCTTCCTAATGCCTTACATATATGCACAAACACACACACACACACACACACACACATATTTGACATGAAATCTCAGGAGGGAAGGAAAAAAGAGAAAGAGGGGAAACATTCAAACATGCACTCTTACATAGTCCTATAGAAACATTGACAGAAAAAGGAAGGTGACTAAAATAAAGAGAAGGTACAAAGACCTCTTGCACAAGAAAATTCTTATAAAATTGACAAAAGGTATTTCAAGAGAATATTCTTTCAATATCCTCATAAACTTACTTTCATGACCACTGGTTGGTTTATCCTTATCACATCTTGTTGTCAGGTTAAATACATAAGCAGTACGAATTTCTACAAGAAATAAAAAACAAAATTTTAATTAATTTTCTAATTAATTTTACAAATAAATAAAATATTAGATACGTGCACATACATACTCACAAATACAACTACATATCCGGTATAACATGGATGTATGAATGTATATGTGTATACATATAGTTTACTTCCAAGTTGGTACAGTTTGAATCTCTCCAAAATTTTCCAATTGACACTGTGTATTCCGAAGCCTTTTAATTTCTAAATGTAGTTATCCAATTTTATTGTTTTTCATCAGTGTGTTTAAAAGGGATCTATAACCACCAAATCTTTATTTAAATTTTCCTATTAGGTGCAGGAGTGACTGTGTGGTAAGTAGCTTGCTTACCAACCACATGGTTCTGGGTTCAGTCCCACTGAGTGGCATCTTGGGCAAGTGTCTTCTACTATAGCCTCGGGCCGACCAAAGCCTTGTGAGTGGATTTGGTAGACAGAAACTGAAAGAAGTCCGTCACATATATGTATATATGTGTGTGTGTTTGTCCCCCTAGCATTGCTTGACAACCGATGCTGGTGTGTTTATGTCCCCGTCACTTAGTGGTTCGGCAAAAGAGCCCGATAGAATAAGTACTAGGCTTACAAAGAATAAGTCCCAGGGTTGATTTGCTCAACTAAAGGTGGTACTCCAGCATGGCCACAGTCAAATGACTGAAACAAGTAAAAGAGTAAAAGAGAGCATTATGTTTTCATGCAACTATAGCTGATTTTAAGGTTATGTCTGTTAAACATATTTCTATATCTATGGCAAAGAAGGAACTTTTTGTTTGTAAGAGTTAGGAAGTCTCTTGCCATAATAGATTTTACATTGAATGTCATATAATGCATGCACACACACACATGCATAACTCTGTGTGGAAAGAGACAAACAAGCTTTCAAAATCAAGGAACATTTCAAATTTGATGACAAAATATGATAGATGTTCAAGAAACAAGTTTCAATGAATAAGCCATGACTTACGTTTTTCATAATAATAATACAGTACAGAGGTCGCTGGCTTTGTCTCTTCAAGAACTATATTTTGGACAATTTGGAAAGAAAATGTCTCTTCTCTAGCTGGTAGCTACAAATAAATAAAAATTCTCTCAAAACAAAAGATACAACAATCAATCAATGAAGTGATTGCCAACTCATACATTTTTCATTTAAGAATTTCTTCTATTTACAATTGTTTTATTTTTACTGTTTTTGTTTTTAATCTACCCTTCTCTGAGTTAAATTACATAATAATACTTACTTCATGTTGCAGAAATAGTTGTGTAGTTAAGAAGTTTGCTTCTTAGCCATATGGTTCTAGCTTTCATTGAACAACACAGAACCCTGGACAAGAGTCTTCTATTGTAGCAATGGATTGATTAAAGCCATATATTAAAGCCACATAGATTAAAGCCACATGACCTGAACAAACCAATAGAGACATGAATATTCTAGTAGCCTTCTTTTCAATTTTTCAAAAGTTCTCTTCAGTCTGACTCTGTACATTGGAGGATGTAGATGTATCCCTCTGGCTATGAAACTTTAAGTAATGTGGAGCTGAGTCAGCTTGTTATTAGATACTTACAACTTCAACTAATTGTACAAAGGGCTACTTTCTTTCATTAATACACCTAATCAAATGCATGTGTGTGTGTATATATATATGTGAATCATCATTTTAACAGTTTTGTCTATAATACTATTGAACATTTTATGGTATTATATTATTCCTTTTTTTTTATTCTTATTGGTGCAGCATGCTTGAGAAGGATTCTGAGAATATAATGGACAGCACTAGAGGAAAAAATAAAGAGAGAAAGATCTAAAACTACATGGCACAGAACATTCATAAGTAACAAGAAAGAGGTCAAGATCATATGGTTGGTTGCGTAGAAACTTAAAGCCAAGAGAAATCAGTAGCATTAACTTCCTTCACAATGTGTCTGAGGGAATCAAATGAACTGATTCTGAAACTAAGAGCATGGGTACTGTGATGAAAGAACCCCACATCTTGACTGAACAACAAAGGCTCCATTGAAGCTTTTCATATTCATGTAGTGTTTTAAAAACTAGTCATCTTAGCAAAGATCACTCTTCTCCAAGTTATAATTTCTGGGGAAAACTTAGCACCAAAAGCTAATAAGCATTCATGAAATTTATTCTTCTGACTTTGCCAACTTTAGTGAGATGACCAGCTTACATTTAGAGGATTTGAGCTTCTTGAGAGTTATGTGTCCCAGATATGAACTAAATCTAATGCTGTGATGACTCAATACATGTTGCCATCTGTCAAACACAAACATTTGCATTATATCCTTATCAACTCAACTACCTACATACAACAGCATGATTAACATAGCTCTAAATTTTGTCATTTATTTACTGTGAGTCAACCAACTCTGTACCTGCTTTGAACATATACATTTAATTCTTTGCATGCAGTTAAATTTGATCTGTATGCTGATACTATACATGAGTTTGCTTAAAAGAAACATTACACAAATGTTACACCCAACTTAGGGTTTCCCTTAGCCAGAAAAAATTGTTGAATGAAGCCAATTTAAAAAGTATACCTGTTCAAAGTAGATGTTCACTTGAGTATCAGCATCCTGTACTTCAGCTCGTTTTACTAAGCCATTGGTAGATGATTCCAGCTAGAAAGACAAAGAAAAAAGAACAAAGATATATTTACAAACTATAATGTTTTGCAAAAGCTAAATTTCTAAATCATAAAGAGTGTATATTATGTTTGTAAGTATATGTATTTGAGTGTGTACATACATGCATATATATATATATATATATATATATATATATATATATATATATATATATAAATATGAGTCATTTAAAAGTCCATAAGTCAGGAAAAAGGTATGCTCATATATCTGTCAATAGAGTGGGTATATTATCCAAAGTGTATTATATATATCCATCACAGCTGAACTTAACAATCCGTCTTGCACTAGGGATATGATGGAGTGTTAGGTGACAATCCAATTATATAACCCTACACTCATCAGAGGTAGCCATATTTCATTCCATAACAGCATAGAATTAAAGAAAATAGCTATGTTCTGTATAAACAAATAGTAAAACAAAATGTTCAAACTATGAAATAGGTTTTATGTCATGAGTAAGAAGAGAGGTCATGTTTTAGACAAAACCCTTAGTTGGAGAGAAATAAGTTTGTTTATTAGTGATACTGGTTTGAGAGTGGCGAGAATGATAAAAATAAATATAATAGTGAAAAATATGACAGAAGAAAAGAGAGGCAACAAGTGTTAGTCGCAGCAATGGTAGTGGTTGTGGGAATGTCTATAGTGGGGAGAAATGGTCCAAGTGATGAGGAAATCAGGTTTCATCAGTAGATTTGAAAATTGGTGACAGGAGGTAATAAGACAAAAAAAATATACATTCATATACATATTAACATATAGTGTGTGTGTGTGTGTGTCTGTATTGCTTGGAAGTGGTGGCTTGATAAACCAACTTGCACATTTTGCATGTTAATTTGCTTTTTTTTTAAATTTTTTATTTAGAATGGAAGGTAGAGTCTCAGAGAATTGGGGGAAAGAGAGGAATGAAAGGATACTCAAACTGAAGACCTCGTCAAAATGCTTGCAACATAGCGGACTCTACAAGAGGTACCCAAGGTCCTAGATGATGGTGTTAAGTGAGGAATGAATTAAGTTCACAACCTAAGTTGGCCATGGCAGAATTTGAACTCATAATCTAATGTACCAAGACAAATATTGCAAGCTATTTGCTTACCATCCTTGATTGGTATTTTTTCTTTTACCACGGAGTGGCTGTGTGGTAAGTAGCTTGCTTACCAACCACATGGTTCCGATGGTTCCAGGTTCAGTCCCACTGCGTGGCACCTTGGGCAAGTGTCTTCTGCTGTAGCCTCGGGCTGACCAAAGCCTTGTGAGTGGATTTGGTAGATGGAAACTGAAAGAAGCCTGTCGTATATATGTATATATATATGTGTATGTGTGTGTGTGTTTGTGTGTCTGTGTTTGTCCCCGCAACATTGCTTGACAACCGATGGTGGTGTGTTTACGTCCCCGTAACTTAGCAGTTTGGCAAAAGAGACCGCTAGAATAAGTACTAGGCTTACAAAGAATAAGTCCTGGGGGTCGATTTGCTCGACTAAAGGCGGTGCTCCAGCATGGCCACAGTCAAATGACTGAAACAAATAAAAGAGTAAAAGAGTAAACCAGAAATGATGAAAGCAAAATTTACCTTGGTGAGATTTGAACTCAGAATGTAAAGAGCTGTAACAAATGCTGCAAAATAATTTTGTCTTACATTCTAACATTTTTACCAACTCACTGGAATAAATTTTACAAAATGTGAGAAATTATGTTTTGATGCTGTTTTACCAAGATTAGTCATTGTGTGTAAAATCACTTCAATGATAAAAGAATTTAGAGGAAAAAAAAACTGGCATTACAGTGCAAGAATGTATGTAAATGTGTATAGTTGAGATACTTTAACTTCTTTCAAGATATATAGAATCATCCCTGATAGCAATCATATAAGGTGTTGCCCAAATTCTTGGTTTCATCAAAAATAACTTGTTTATATTCAATCAACAAAGTGCAACTTTTCTATATGTAAAACAATTTTTTTTTCTTTTCTCCATATGAGATTTTAATAATACAATATTTAAAAACTTAATAATAATAATGACAATAATATGTACAATCCGGACCATCAGGGCAAATAAACCAGATGTTGTTGTGAAAGACAAAAGCAATAAAGTCTGTTTATTGATTGACATGAGCATACCTTGTGACCATAATATCTCGGCAAAAGAATTTGATAAGCTCAGAAAATGTAAAGATTTGCTAATTGAAATCAAAAAGATGTGGCATCTCAAGATGGTTGCAATACCAGTGATTGTAGGAGCACTTGGAATGATCAAAAAAGGAAATGAAAATTATTTAAGAATGATCCCTGGCTTACCATCCATGCAGGAAGTGCAAAAGACTGTTTTAACTGGTACATCACATGTATTGAGAAGAGCATTGTCACTGTAAATTTTCTTTCCTTTTCCCACCCCCTTTATTTTATTTGTTTACTTTTCTATTTTTTAATTTTTTTTTCTCTCTGTCTTCCCCTTTTTCTCTATCACATGACTCTGTAAATGAACAATCTGGTGTGTTTGTTTTAATGGCCTACCAATGTATACAGTATGTTTCTCTGCCCTAGGTGTCAAGAAGACACTCAGCAAGAAATGGACACAGAATTGAAAGAAGGTGCTAATGAAAATAATAATAATAATAATAATAATAATGATGATGATGATGATGATGATGATGATAATGGTTTAAATTTTTTCACAAGGGCAGCAATTTTGGGGGAGGGGATGAGTCGATTACATCGACCCAGTGTTTAACTGGTACTTATTTTATTGACCCCCGAAAGGATGAAAGACAAAGTTGACCTCAGCAGAATTTGAACTCGGAACATTGCGACAGATGAAATATCACTAAGTATTTCACCCAGCGCACTAACAATTCTGCCAGCTGCAACCTTAAAAATAATAATAATAATAATAATAATAATAATAATATGCCTTCTAATTGATGTTTCAATACCAGCAGATGACAACGTTTCTCTAAAAGAAATGGAAAAACTTTCAAAATACAAAGACCTGGAAATAGAGATAACTCGAATGTGGAATCTAAAAACAGAAACAATTCCTATCATAGTAGGTGCCTTAGGTATAATAAAAAAATATTCAGACAAATACATAACAAAAACACCAGGACTTACAAATATATATAACATACAGAAAATTGCACTACTGGGTAGCGCACACATTCTACGCAAAACACTTTCAATACAGTAAACATAAGAGCACCACAGCAAACCACAGCACATACCCAAGGCGCACAGAGCTGCGCTCGGTAGTGAAGTGAAAGCACGCTATAAAAATAAAACTACTGAATAATAATAATAATAATAATAATAATGGTTTCAGATTTTGGCACACGATCACAATAATAACAAATAGCAGGACCTATGGAAATACCATGGTGTAAGTTAGTAGATTTGAAAACATTATGTTGATATATTAAACACAAGCAAAGAATTTCAAAAAATGCTTTTGAAATCCTGCCATTTAATCAACACTGTACTTTTAGATATAAACAAAATAAACTTAGAAGGTATGGCATATTTACCTCCTTTTAATGCTTGACACATATAATGTGTTTTATAGTTAATGGGAATAAAAGATGAATTAAAAAAATAAAACTTCTGAAGTATTTCAGATTGCAAGACAGTGTGTGAGAGAAAATTGTGATGTCACTGGAGAGAAATGTGTCTGCATGGATGATGGTGCACTTGCTTTTAATGAGTCTGCAAAGAAAGAGGCTTGGAAATGCCATTATGAAAGACTGCTGAATGTGGAGAATGAGTGGGAGGAGGAGAGTCCAGTATGCTTCGCTGGATCTGCAGTGTCAGTGTGTATGTTCAAACAGAGTGTAAGCATCTTGAGAGAAAAGTTAGGCATAAGAGGAATCAGACGTGGTTTGCAAGAGAGATGACTGTGCTGGTATGGTCATGTGATGTGTATGGACGAGGTAAAGAAGTGCTGATCTCTAACTGTGGAGGGAACCTGTAGTAGAGGTAGATCCAAGAAGACATTTTTGAGGTATTCATAAATACCCAAAATGGGGCATAATGGGAAAATACTCAGAAAATAACATAACTCTGAAAGGGAAGAAACTCTAACCTTTCAATTTGAGACATTATGATCAATGTCTTCTACATTTTGAAAACAAACATCACAACCTGGGAAAATGTGTTAGTGATGTTAATTTGCCAATGAAAAGATACAAGTTGTTTTTACAGTAAATGTTTCTATTTTTGCTTTTGTTAAACACAATATTTTAACTGTTTAGAAATATTTTTAAGTGAATGTAATTTCAAAAATATAAGGGTAAATATTTCATAAAGGAACAGTTCAGGCCTTAATGTGAAATAATTTTTTCCACAGGTTTTTTGAGTGCATTCAACATATCTGACCTCCAAACCTGCCGCAAGCCACATTTTTCTGGAAAAGAAAGGGGCGGAGGGGTGGTAGGGACCTAAGCCATGTAAGAGTGTTTGGCATTAGGAAGGGCGTCCCATCATAGAAACCATGCCAAGTCAGACTGGAACCTGGTGCAGCTCTCCTGCTTGCCAGCTCTGGTCAAACTGTCCAACCCATGCCAGCATGGAAAATGGACTTTAAATGATGATGATGATGATGACGATACCTATATGTATACATATACATGCACACATGTATGTATTGTCATCCCCACCTTCATTCTTAATCTGTTTTTCCATGCTGACATGAGTTGGACAAGAATTTTTGGGCCAATGTTTTTATGGTTGGATGCTCTTCCAAGGAATTAACTTCTCCCCACAAATGTTTCACTTAATTTGTTTCAAATTTGTTTCACTTAATTTTGTCAGTACAAACAAGTGTTATATATATATATATATTTTACATTTGACCAAAAGATAATCATCTTTATCATCATCATCATCATCATCATCATCATCATCATCATCATCATCATCATCATCATCACTTTAGTGTCTATTTTCCAAACTGGCATGGGTTAGCTGGTTTGACAGAAGCTGACCAGCTGGAGAGTTACACTTGGCTCCAATTGTCTGTTTTGCCATTGTTTCTATGGCTTGATGCTCTTCCTAACACCAACCACTCTACAGAGTGTACTGGGTGCTTTTTATATGAAGCTAACACCAGTGCTTTATATGTGAAATCAGCATGGGTGCCCTATATATGGCACCAGCACAGATGCTTTATACATTGCAGTGGCACAAGGGCTCTTGATATGGCACCAGCACAGATGCTTTATACATTGCAGTGGCACAAGGGCTCTTGATATGGCACCAGCACAGGTGTTTTTTACATGGCACTGACACAATGTAGAAAGTTATTACAGCTTCATCATTCAGATAAGATTTATTTTTATTTCCATTTTTGAAAACAAATATCATTAGGCATTCTACAAATTAGAATACTTAGAGAAATCAGTAATTGTTATAAGATTAGGTGTGGTAAAAAAACCTATGAATAATAGAAAAATGTTAGCAGGGTCACACATGGCAAAAATATCAATTATAGATGGAGAAATTGTTGCTAATTTGTAGGTTTAAATTGCTTTTACATATGTTTTTTGGGCAGTAGTGATTTATGATTTACTAATGATCTATCTCAGTTATTCGATAACTTCAATAGGTTTTTTCTTAAGACATGAATGGAAAGATTTAATTCCAAAATTTAATGATTTATTATTCAGATATAACTTACTTCTTTCAAAGATGGTCGATATACCACCCAGCCTGTTGGGAGTTTGATCTCAGAAACCGCCATATTGGTGCTGTTAGACAAATCACTGCAAAAAAAAAAAATTGAAAAACAAACATTTTATTTATTTAACTGGTACTTTATTTCATTGACTAAAGCAGGGTGAAAGGCAAAATTAACCTCAACAGGAAATAGGCTTGTAAATAACAAGAGCAAGTTGCTTCACAATAAAATGTCTGTGTGATATAACTATCTAAAAGATTTAACTGTAGAAGTGGATGCACATTTGTCCTTGTTTATCACAGGTGATTCAATGATAAATGAATAATAGAACACATTGGAAAAAACAGGTTTCATTCTGAGACAGCAAATTGTCCTGAACATTGTAAATATTCAGTAATTTCAGAGGAGAGATTGGGTCAGTTACATTAACCTCAGTGTTCAACTGGTACTCATTTTATTAACCCTGATGATAATAATAATAATAATTATTATTATAACAATGAACACATTCTAATATAAAAAATATCTTTTATAAGCAGACTCACCCAACACTAATACGTAGTATAGCTCGGTCACATTTTCCTTCAGTGTAGACAGGGAACACTTTTAGTCTTAATGGTGATGTATTGGCAATAATTTCAAACACATTGTACTTGACATTCATCTAAAAATTAAAGGAATTGACAAACAAAATGCGTTATATGATAATAATGGTAATGAAAATGAAACACTGTAATGATGGTGATGATGATGATGATGATGATGATGATGATGATGATGAT
>NC_068986.1:31285000-31290793 GCF_001194135.2 Octopus bimaculoides | reverse complement strand
TGATGATGATGATGATGATGATGATGATGATGATGATGATGGTAATTATTTTAAAATTAGTCACAGGCTGGAAATTGGAGATGACAGGTGAAACAGTTTAGTGAATCAAGACCAGTACTTGACTGGTACTTTATTTTATCAAACCCCCTCCGCCTCAGAAGGATAAAAGGTAAAGTTGATCTTGATGAGATTTGAACTCAGAATGTAAATGCTACAAACTCCACAAAGCATTTTGTCTGATACTCTAAAAACCTTGCCAATTGTGCTCATCAGTAGTAGTAATGATGACGACGATGACAACGATGACACTGACGAGGATTTGTTGTTAATGACGAAAGCAGTCTTAGTTCAAAATAACATTCAGTATATTTTACTCAATGTGGATATGCTATAGAAAGATAGAAAACTGCTGGCAGTAATAATTTCAAGAAGAGCATCTCGTATAGATTTACAGTGCTAAAAAGGTACATACATGCTTTCTTAGCACTTTCTTGAGATGAATGCTACACTTTTCTGGGTTTCTACATATTATCCACGTTAAGTAAAATATAAAGAATGCAATAATAATAATCGTTTCTTACATAAGCATCAGGCTAAAGATATGGAGGAGAACGGGAAGAAAAGGTTAAAATGACTTCAGTAGTTGACTTGTACTTTATTTTATTGACACCCCCCCACCCCCACCAACACCAGAAAAATGAAAGGTGGAGTCAACCTCTAACAATTCTGTCAATTCAATGCTCTCGTCATGATGGTGATGATGAAAATGGTGTGATACAAGAATAGCACTGTTTTGCTATAGACTGACTGACTACAGCTTTTATATAATGTGAACACACTTCCAGCCATTTTAGAAAGTCAAGCATATCAGTACATTAAAACGACATTATATTATTACAAGTTTAGCAAATAAGGGAGACAATTCAGTAGCTGTTTCCCATTACACTGGAGCATCAACTTTGCCAGTGATAAGAGAAACACAAACTAGATGCACCTTGTATGTCTTATTTAGATATGAAAATCCAGCTGATTTATATACATGACTCCCATTGAACACAGACACAGCTGTGGTTAAGAAGCCTGCTTTGCAACCCCATGGCTTCTGATTCAGTTCCACTATAGAGTACCTTTGGCAAGTGTCTTTTACTTTAGCCCTCAACTGACCAATGCCTAGTGACAGACAAAAACACCATCATATAAAATTTGCATAAATTGAATTTCATATTTTACCTGAACTAAGGCACATCCAGATCCTTTGGCCTTCAATTTTATTTCATTAGGCAAGATTTTGATCTCTTCTGTCTTTAATACCAAGCTGTTGATATCATCTATCAAGAACTCCTTCTCAAATTCATCTCCTTTTACTGCAATATGCATATTAAGTCCATCTCTGTAAGTGAATTTGGCATATTGTGCCAAAGCTTGTAATGCAAGTACTGTGTCCTGCAAAAGGAAGAAGACAGTTCATGTTAGTTAACAGTAGTAACAAGAATTGTAGATATAAAAATGTTCTGAAGTGAAGGATTAATCAAACAATTAGTTCATTGGTTTAATAGTTTGCAAACTGACAAATAAGAAGTGAAATAGAACCAATGCATGTGTTATTATTGATATAATGATCCTTCCTGGGTACAACAAAATAACGAAGAAATGAAATGTGACTTTACTTGTGTTGAGGTGAAACCTCCATATGGATTCCTTTGTTTTGTAAGCCACTGTATAACTGGTAAAGTCTGGGCCACTGCACTCATACCTTCATCTTGCAAAATACCCAGTAAAACATATGATGTGATCTCCACTTCAGCAGAGGAAGCTTGTCCATAGAAAAACCAAGGATCAGTTTCTTCGGGTTCAAGTTTTTTGTTGTCTCTGGTCCAATACATGTTTCCATCTATGAAATTATTTTAGTAGTAGAAGTATGATGAAATAAGAAAACAACAACAAAAAAATTGTTTAAATTAGGAAAAAATAATTGAATAAGGAAAAATTTCAAAAGATAAAAGAAGAAGATATGTATACTGTTTATATTAGTTGGACTGGAGTCCACATCTTGATTGTTACCGTCACTACTTTTTGGATGTTGTATGCTCCAGCCTTCTTCGGGTGTCTTGCATTAAATTCTGTTGTATCAGAATTTCAAACCTAACCCTTTATTTGATCCAAGGGGATACACTGTTCTCATTCTACTCCCTGTGTTTCATGACATTTTCTGCTTCAGTTGATTTTTGTGAATTACCTTAGTGTGTTGCCTGGGACTGAACTCAGAACCTTTAGGTGTCTGTACTGCATTAACCAACATCTTTATCTACTACACTATGCTCAATGCAACAATCAAGTTCAACACAAGACACCTGAAAAGGAGCTGGAGTGGACAACAGCCAATACATAATAAAAACAACAATCAAGATGAAGACACCAGCCCAAATAATATAAACACTATACATAATATAAATTCCTCATCTCACAAATATAGAATTGTATTAAAAGAAGATGAAATAAAAGCAGAGCTAGGAAAGGCTTCTTAGAATTACTAGCACTTTTTTTGATTGCTAAAGATACTTTTGGCAATGAAATTTGCTTTATTTCCTTCAGAACTTCTATTAAATACAGTTAGGGCACCATTAGAAAGTTACAAAAAAAAAAAAAAAAAAAAAAAAAAAAAAAAACAATTTTTTTCCTTTAATCCTTTATGAAAAATAATAAACAGACATTGCAAATGAGAGAGGTAACTATTTTCAACTAAGCAACTAATGTTAAAATGTGTGCATTTGTATAAGCTTGTATGCACTGATAGGGAAAATCTGACATTTTAGGACTAATACTCTACCTGAGAAAAATGAAAAGTTTGAACAGAAGGATTAGAAGAAATTTTGGATATCTTATTGACCCTATGTCTCTCCCCGTTATATTTGACTGAGATATTTATTTTATGAAACTCCAAATAATACAAGCAAAATTGATATCAACAGGATTTGGACTCAGATCATAAAATACTGGAATAAACACCACAAGGCATCTTGTTCAGTTCTCTAACAATTCTTTCAAATAATAATAATATAAGGTATCTTATATTGTTTCTTACCGTCACGAATAACTCGATTCATCAATTCTTCTCTTAAAGCGTTCTTCTTTTCCTCATTACTTCCAGACAGCACAAAAGCATAATGCATTAAAGCTAATGTGTATGTATCATTCACTTCAGCTTTTGATAAACATGCCATAGCATTGTTTATAAGATCCATTGAAGTAAAATTCTGTAAAACAAACACGAAGTCAGAAAAATATAAAAAGAATAAATTCACAAAAGCTGTAGAATTTTGAAGATTTTTTTGTATCATCATAGTTCTAACACCTACATTTTCATGTTTGTATAGGTCACATGAAATTAATTCAGGCATATTTTCTTTAGCTGATGCCCTTTCTGTTACCTGAATGATATAGGGGCTAAGTCAACCTGTAAATAAATACTATTAACTCTCCCAAAATCTAAGAAGTTTTATTTTCTTTCATTGCACACTTAATTATATGTCTATGAAGAAACTTGCGACCCTACTAAAAACAGAAGACTGTTTGGATTACCTTACCCCCACAGCTCCCTTAAATCACTCTGAAGGACCAGCTCCAAATGGAGATTAATTAATCTCTCCAAAATCAAATTGTGCATAGATAGTAAGTACATTCTTGATAACATTATCCTAAAGATTAGAAGTATGATGAAATGAGATAAAAATAGCTGCAATACCACTGTTATCTACTAGTTTGATGGTATCGAAAATAAAATAACCTGCAGCTTTACCTAATTTGGTATTGTGGAATCCTGTCTATCTTTATCAAAATTCCTTCTAATGAAAGCTTTGAATTTTTGGTAACAATTCACAATGATTAGCAATCAGAACAGTGATGAATGCCAGGAAAATGTTTTTTAATCATAACTATTGGCTTCAAATTCTCCATAGTGAATTATAGTGGTACTGTAGTAGCTGATCTTGTAGGCTTGTTCTATCCATCAAAGCAGCACTGGTATTGGCCATGTTTGGATGGTGCTTTTTACATGCCACCAGCACAGGAGCTAGTCGGGGTGAGGAGGCTGGCATCAACCAGATTTGGATGGTGCTTTTTATGTGCCACAGGCACGGGGAGCCAGTCAGGTGGCGCTGGTATCATCCACAACTATAATTTCCATTTGATTGTCGCTTGATTTGATTTTGATGTTGATGTTGATGTAGATGTTGATGTACTTGACTCAATAGGTCTCCTCAAACACGGCATGTCGCCCTATGATCCAAAGGTACTTTTTTGAGTCGGCTTTTGTAATTAGCATACAAAACTAAATTGGCATAACCAAATTTGAAAACAATTGGAACAAAATTGAAAAAAATACAAAATTTGTGACAAGCAACTGAAAAAATATTGTCATTTTTTTTAATGCCAAATAAACGCATGCACTATATAGTCATTCTTCACTCATTTATTCTAACTCATGTCCCTTGTCCTCAACAACACTTTCCATCTTTGTGTGTGCTCTTGCTCTGCCGATTCCATTCTGTTCTTCTATAACACATCATAGAAGAATAGAATGGAATATGCAGAGCAAGAGCACATATGAAGATGGAATGTGTCGCTGAGGAGGTCACAGATTTGTGACGAAGGATTTCCAGATGATGCACATGAATTAGAATAAGAACAGTAATAAATGAGTGAAGAACGAATATATAGTGTGTGTGTTTATTTGGCAAACAAAAATGACCATCCTGAAATACTACAATATCTGTTTCAACACATGACATCCTGAAATACTACAATATCTGTTTCAACATCAAGAATCTTGCTACACAAATTCATAAATGTAACTCAAAAGAGCCAATCAAATTATTATGAAACATTAAAATACATACACGGTTTGGAACATTAGTCGCGAGAATTGCAATTACAGAATATGCTGTCAATGGAATATCACCATTACTCTCTAGTCCACCTTTCAGATAACTACTCCAGACTTTACCGAATTCATGAAAGCAACCATTTTCCATTTGGTTGCTATGAAACCAGAACATAATATTTGAAATTATCAATTCATCTATGAATATAAAGTCTTTAGCCTGGGCAAAAGATTTCAAGACAAATGCAGTGAGCCAAGTGCTTCCCTGTTTGTCATTTTCACCAAATGCACTAAAAGTTCCATCTCCATGTTGATACTGTAATTCTCTTTGGTAACCTTTAAATGAAATGATTTCACAATTAAATATCTTTAAATTAAATATCTTTAAATTAAATATCTTTAAATATATGGAATGACAAATTAATATTGATATTGTAACTTAAAGTAATGACTAAGAATTGTAATTTTTTACATTGCCCAACACTTGAAAGGTGCTTTTTACCTGCCACTGGCTAAAGGAATCAAAGGGGAATCTTTTTTTGTCAGTATTTTTTAAATATTGTATAACATAGATACCAGCATCAGCCATGACTATGATTTCACTTGGCTTGATGGGTCTTCTCAAATGAATGAATGGATAGATGAATGTATGTATGTATGTATGTATGTGTGTGTATGTATGTATACTCTTACTCATTTACTTGTTTCAGTCTTTTTGACTTTAGTTGAGCAAATCGACCCCAGGACTTATTCTTTGGAAGCCTAGTACTTATTCTATCGGTGTGTTTTGCCGAACTGCTAAGTTACGGGGACATAAACACACGACCATCGGTTGTCAAGCGATGTTGGGGAGGGACAAATATAGACACACAAACACATACACACATACATATATATATATATATATATATATA
>NC_068986.1:31283334-31284976 GCF_001194135.2 Octopus bimaculoides | reverse complement strand
CATACATATATACGACGGGCTTCTTTCAGTTTCCATCTACCAAATCCACTCACAAGGCTTTGGTCGGCCTGAGGCTATAGTAGAAGACACTTACCCAAGATGCCACGCAGTGGGACTGAACCCAGAACCATGTGGTTGGTAAGCAAGCTACTTACCACACAGCCACTCCTACGCCTCTGTGTATGTGTATGTGTGTATAATATATATATGTACATGTATGTGTGTGTACATATATATGCATTCCACATTATGTAACAGCCTTTATGTGTGAGTATATATTTTGTCTGTTTATTTATATGTGTATTCAAATATTTATATTCAATTAGACTATGAAATAAATTACTCTTTTTGTTTTCCTTCAATATACATTGAAATTTTAAATGAACTATATAAGGACTTAAAACAACTTTATAAACTAAATACAATATTGAAAAATAAAATCTTGTTTTAATTTTATATAAATTTTACACAAAATTACCTTTCTCCATGTATTTGGTGGCTAAAGAAATCAATGGGGATTCTTTTTTGTCAATATTTTTTAAATATTGCATAACATAGATATTTGGTACAAATCCAACCATATTTTGTTCTCCACATCCATAAGGCATTTTAACAAGGTTCTCCAGACCAGACAGAGTTGGCCCCATAAGATCTCCTACAAATATAATGGCAACAATCAATTCATCAGTTCAACTGGACTTAACTAATAACTTAATGAATTAATTGAAATTTAGTATATTTTATATAATATTAGTTTATAAAAAAATCTTGGAAATGATGACAATAGCACAACCCTTTTGATGAGGGGAACAAACGCAGATACAAACACACACACACAGAGTTTATATACATACATATATATATATATATATATATATATATATATATATATATATCAGAGTTGACTCCAAGTCATCAGCATTACTCAGGCTTATCACAGATTTCACAGAAGACACATGCCTGCTCAAAGAATTTCATATTTTCCCGCTTTATTTCTTGCTCCAATGGCTTATTTTTTACATCTAGCACTATATCTTTCTCCATTTCTAAGTTCTTTACACACAGACGCACAGAATAACGACAATCAAATAACGACAGCAGAGTGCACAACAAACATCAACGATCTGACTCTCACCTGTACTCTTGACAAGAGATACCAGTTAGTCTTTTACACCTACTAGGCTCATTTGTATTAGCCCAAATTGCTGGATAATTTTTCACTCCTTTAATAATATTGTGGAATAGAAACTTTTCGTAGATTGAAATTTAAATCCTAATCTCTATAGAAATTTATTGTTTCAAGAAAACATTGAATTTGAATTACTTTTAATTTCTACAATTATAGACAATAACTCGGGCTGTAACTTCTGAGCCCAATTCAGGCGTGTGTGAAAGATATCGAGAAAACATCAGCTACCAATGATATTTTTTGACATCACAGGGCACCTCTAAGACAACCACTAGATGCTGAATGGAAATAAATAAACTGCAACCAGGCTCAATAAAAGGAGCCCAAGTTATTGGCTGCAATTATATACTCGAAGTCAGTGTTGGCAGAAATTCAATCAGCTTTCAAATACACATTCACTTTACTAAATTTATACTCAGGCTAAGCCTGAACAGCCTGAGTGCCGGAGTCGCC
>NC_068986.1:31281833-31283105 GCF_001194135.2 Octopus bimaculoides | reverse complement strand
CCATCATTTATTCCTAAAATATATTTATTTATATAAGGGCATTCATGTATAATAATGCCTTTATATAAATATATATATGACAGGCTTCCTATCTGCCTATCAAATCCACTCACAAGGCTTTGGTTGGCCTGAGGCTATAGCAGAAGACAAGGTGCCATGCAGTGGGACTGAACCTAGAACCATGTGGTTGGGAAGGAAGCTTCTTACCACACAGCCAAGCCTTGCACCAATAGCTTTTTACCACACAACCACTCCTGCACCTATAATGTAAATAATATAATTATTTAATGACTTTAACCTTTATCCCACTGCATTTTCTCCAGAATTGTCTCCTCTGCCGCTGCCCTGTTACTACAGGGAAGAAAGCTCATATGGTGACATAATGCTCCTACAGCGTGCTAAAGGTTAATCTCAGTTGAAATGAAGATAATATTTAATACCGACCCATATAATGTATTAAAAAATGTATTGAAAATAGCAATTTACCAATGACTGAAACAAAGGCTCTGGATGACTCTGGAACCAAATGAGTTTTGGGAAGATCCAGCCTAACAGTATCCACTTTAACAGAGTCTTCATCAGCTGCATAGAAAAAAAAAATGGTAAAAATAAAAAATTTAGATATTCAGTTCATTTTTCTTTTTCTCAATTTAAATTTCAAATATAGCACAATGATTTAAAGCAACTTTAAAATATGGGTTGTTTCAAATGCTGGCACAAGGCCTGCAGGTTCGTGGGAAGGGGTTAACTCAATTACATCAGTTCTTCTGTTCAACTGATGCTTATTTTGTTGACTCTGAAACAATGAAAGCAACGTTGGTTCCAGTGGCATTTGAGCTCAGAACATGAAGACAGAAGAAATACTGCTAAGCATTTATTTTGGTACTGTAATGATTCTGCTACCTTGCTGCCTGAGCAATTCTAAAACCTTAAGAAATAATACTTTTTTGAAATTTTATAAATTTTTTAAAATATAAAAAATTTTTTTTAGCAGAAAGACAAATTTATTTCTTACTAGCAGTATAGCCCGGCTTTGCCCGGGATTAAGTTGGGATTATTAAGCTAATCAAGTTCTTTATTTCAAACCAAACTAAGTAACATGACGTCAAATTTGGGCAGAATCAGTGTTGCAACTGGAGTGCATGGGTTGAGAGTTTGATCGGCAGAGGTGATCAGGTTACACATGCCATCCCTTTGAAAACACCACCGCCATCATCTAACCCCTCTTTGCTCATGGGTTAGGAACCCTTCCAGCAAGGAAAATAGAATGAC
>NC_068986.1:31256466-31280941 GCF_001194135.2 Octopus bimaculoides | reverse complement strand
ATAGCGTCTATTTCTTTTTGGCAACATGTGTTTTGTGTGTAATATTGCTGTGTGTGTGTGTGAGAAAGAAAGAAAGAAAGAAAGAAAGAAAGAAAGAAAGAGAGATAACTGGCATGTGTATGTAAGGGAGGGAGAGATAGAGAGAGAGTTTATCGATTTTTACAGGTATACGCGGGTACCTCTGAGAGAGAAAGTTCACTAAAATGCACATAGGGTCATTCCGAATCTTCTCCTAAAATTGGAACAACATGCGTGCTAATTTGTGGACGTGCATAAACCACATTCACGTACACACACACACACACAAACATCCCCTGTTTTATAGTTATAGAGATAAACATTTATTCTAAATGATAAAATATACAAAAATTTAAACAATTAACCCTTTATGAATAATTGTCAGCTGTTTCTTATGCATCAAGTACCTGATTCTATCTGAATCCTTATTATTAGCAATAGAGGGAACCTGTGGAAGGGGTAAACCCAAGAAGACCCGAGATGAGGTGGTGAAGTATGACCTTTGAACATTGGCCCTCAACAAGGCGATGATAATTAAACCAAGACCTTTAGAAATATACTGTGCTTGAGAAGATCCGGCAAGCCAAGTGAGACTTTAAACATGACCTCTGCCAGTGAAGCATAACCAGCCCATTTAAGAGTATCCTTCAATTGTTGGGCAATAAACTGTGATTGCAAAGACCTGCTGAAGTAAGTGAAGTTATTGTCGTGACTGATGACCGTACCGCCTGATTGGCACCTGTGCCGGTGGTGTATAAAAGTACCATTCGAGTGTGGTCGATACCAGTGCTGCCTGACTGGCTCCTGTGTCATTGGCACATAAAAAGCACCATCCAAACATGGTCGATGCCAGTACCACCTGACTGGCCTGTGTGCTGGTGGCACGTAAAAAGCACCCACTACACTCTCGGAGTGTTTGGCGTTAGGAAGAGCACTCAGTTGTAGAAACTTGCTAGATCAGACTGGACCCTGGTGCAGCTTTCTAGCTTGCCAGTGCTCAGTCAAACCGTCCAACCCATGCCAGCAGACATTAAATGACAATGATGATGATGATGTATAAATATATATATATATATATATATATACATAAATGCATACATGAAAGGTTTCCAGGAACAAGTACAGTTCAGCCACAGAGCTTCTGCACAGTTTCCATCTGCCCAATTTTACTCACAGTGTTTGGGTCAACACAGATTTAGAAGACCTTTGCACAATGTGCAATACAGTGGAATCAAACCCAGAGTGAAATAATTGCAAAGATGACAGGAAAACAAGAACAAAAATAGAAAACTTACCTTCTAAACAAAAGAAAGAATTATACGTATATTCTCTGAGAAGTCCTTCAGCCTAAAAAGAAAGTTTTTTTTTAATTTTTAAACCAGCAAAACCGTTAAATTTGAAAGTCTTAATATTTATATTTGGAGGGATAAAAACAAGTGAAATTATATTAGACAGAAATACTTCAAAGAAAATTGCTTAAAATGACTTTACTCTCTTGTTTAAAAATCAGACAAAATAATTCACAAAGGGATGCATAAATTACCTAGAGCAACCTCACTTAGTATCTACCCTTCATTCATTGATACCATTCTCTTTGACCATACTTTCATTGATCACCCAGCCCTACTGCGCCACCAAATTATTTCTCCTTCCCCATCACCATACGACACACTCTCGCCATACAACATGCCTACCTCTCTCTCTTCCCTATCCCCTCCTGCAACCTACCCAACATCATATCATCTCTCATTCTTCTCCTATCTACTGTATCATCATTACTCTTCTGCTGTTCCACATTATCAGACATCCCCAGCTCACCCACTCACTCCTGGCACTTCTGTCCACTCATTTCTACCAACATCATACTTTGATGGTCCTCATTTCAACTATCTATATCACTTTCCAGCCCCATCCAACCATGCCCAAATGGTAAAAGGCTTGATCCTGCTACATAGCATCTTGTATAAATAATGCCTTTTACAATCACGTCTTCTAAAATGTAAGTGGTCATACAGCTCCTCTACAGCCCTTTTCTCCTCTCTACTCCTTATTCTCCTAACATAAAGTTGCTCCATTCTTGGGGTTCCTTGTCTTGCAAGCTGCATGGGGACCCCACTAGTTCTGGCAGCACAAAACAAATTACCCAGTAAATGCTGTAAAGAAGTTGGGTCTAGAAATTCTATCCAGCCATAAAGCAGGCATTTGAGCACAATCCAGTCCCTGGGCCCATCGGATCCTATCAAATTGTTCGACTCATGCCAGTACAGAACATGAGCATTAAATGTCAATGTATGTGTATAAGTGCAGAATGGTCAAGAAGTGAACTTCCAAAAGGCAAGGGCCCATGTTCAATCTCACTGCATAGGATCTTAGCTAAAGGGCATTTTTCTATAACCTAGTATAGAAAACCATCTAGTGGATTGTGACTGTAATTCAAAAGCTACAGCCTTGTTACACACTGTTTCTATCAGAGAATGATGCCTAGGGTACATGTATCTGTGGATTACTCAGTCATTTACACATTAATTTTTTAATTCAGGAGAAGGTAATTCAGTGGATTGAACACCCAAATCCTTATCACTGAATAACACTTTATATACTTTATGTACAATTTTATAGACTTCATACACAGCACGTCTCCCTCTTTCTCCCTCGCTCTGCACCTTACCTTCTTTTTCTCTCCCCTTTTCTTTTGCTCTTCACCTTCCTTTCAACTAATCATGTGAAAGCATTACAGACGGGCTAAGTAACGGAGGAAAACAACTTAGTTAAAAACAAATTGCACATTTCACTTACCACCACTTTTACCTTCCCATTCCCATCCCTCTCTTCCCATCCTCCTGTCCCCATCGCTCTCCTCCCCTCCCCTCTTCAGCTAATCGTGTGAAAGTGTTACAGATGGGCTAAGTAACGAAGGAACAAGCAGAATTATTATGATTTCAGTTGATAAGGTACCTTTTTTTTGGCTCACTTCACTGATTATGTTAGCACACATTCAATTACATATACAAGCTTTTTTGGATAATTCTAAATGATATTATCAAGAAAATGATCTAATAGGTGACAAGTGGTGAGGCTCTTACAGTTATAAGAAGTTTCCTTGATAAATTATCTTCAGACCTCTGCTTGATTTGAAATCCTTTGGAATCACATGTACTTCTCTTATTCAGTGCTTTGGCCTAAGAAAAATTAAAAAAAGAAAGTCATAAAACTATGAAAAACTGAAAAATTGTATCAAGAATAAATAATAATTATAATAATATTAAATCAAATTCTAACTATAATATTTTGAGAAGAGTAGTTGTGGTCCGTTTTGGCAAAAATCAATTTGTATATTAAACATATCCTTTTACAAATAATTCTTTCTGCTATAGGCACACAGCCTGAAATCTGGGGGCGGGGACTTGTCAATTACATTGACACCAGTACTCAACTGGTATTTTATGGACCACTGAAAAGGAGAAAGACAAGGTCAATCTCAGCAGAATTTGAACTCAGAATGTTAAGACACAAAATGCCACTAAGCATGCTAACGAGTCTGGCATGCTAACGATTCTACCAGCTCACTGCCTTTATCTTTTTACTAATAATAAACTAATTTGATTTGTTTTCTTTTTCTGTAGCATTTATAATTTATAATTCCAAATTGATATTTTGTAAAAGATTCATCACCATCAGGTGTGTAGCTTAGAAGTTAGGGTATTTGGCTGACGATCGTAGGAGCATGAGTTTGATTCCTGACAGTGTGTTGCATCTGTAAGCAAGATACTTTATTTCACATTACTCCAGTTCATTCAGCTGGCAAAAATGAGTTGATACATAAAGCTTAAAATGGCCAGACAGCCATGCCCACTCCTATTGAATTACATAGATGCAATTCAATACATTCTAAATAAAGTATAAAGTACATACTCACTGTGACATTGATGTCAATTTCACCAATTTCTTGTGGAATGATAACATACTCAACAACTTCAGACTTTTCACTGCAGACACACAGGCTGGTTTTATTAGGATGTTTGTGAATAACAAAGTCTTTGGAGGTTACCAATTGCAGCTTCACCTGTAACATGTATATATATGAAATGAAGCTGGCCATTTACTTATCTGTGATGCACCCACCCATTCCAACCCTCACTACCTATACCAGAAATCTCTCCTTTTATATGGAAACTCCTACAAGGCTCTGCCTTGCTTCTGAACCAGAAGACTTGCATAGCTCCCCAAAACCACCACCACCACCATATTTATCCATGACATGTTTATACGCTGGTTCATATCTCTGTATTCTTCATTTTGGCTTTGTTTTTCTCCTTGCATAAACTTCTGCAATTTGGTACTGGCAAACCTTTCTTCACATTTAATAACATCAATAAGTTTCCAAATATTTGGATGACTAATATTCACTGTTTTTCAGCGTGCTGTGGTAGGCTTCAAAAGTATTTGTAGTATGAGCAATCCCTGACATACATCAATCCCAAACATTCCATATAAGTAATAGAAATGGAGGTTCAAGGCATCGCCTCCTCTGTCCTCTTCCTTTAGGTGGTCCTATATAATTATTTTCAAAATAGGATACAATTGACTGTGGAATATCATCATCATCTACAAGTTGTTCATATCCATCTACAACATCATCAACAAGCAGGGAGGCAAGGGCAACAAAACACTGCCTTTTTAGACTAAAAACTGTAATCTTCATAATATCTGCATTTTAGTCCTTCTTGCACAACATGCTTGTACATATTTTGTTCTAAATGAAACAAGCAGCACACCAAATTCAACCCAAGAAACGATTCCAGAAATCCATTATGGGCTGCTTTTTTGAAATCCATAATTATATTATCAGGTCCCTCATTCTGCAGTAATTCATTAATTTTGGCAAAATGTCTACTATATCAATTTGAATGTGAAGTATATATAACTGGAAGAATATACTAGAGCAGCACTTTAATGTTCCATCTGCCACCCAGTTTTTGTGCTGTTTTAACTGTCAAAGTGCTTCGTCACTTGTAAATATTAGTATTTGTTTTGAATCTTCCATCTTGCTGTCATACTGTAAAAACGTTTCATCATTGTCAAAGTAGGAGTATTCATTTGGAATGGAAAACCCAACATTTGTAAGAGGGGTTGCAGGATAGTTGGAATCAGCTTGCCTCCAACGTCTAATATTCCTATTAAGCTGTGCAAACAGAGGTGTTTGCGACAATGTACAGTCATTCAAATTCTGAACTTCACTAGCGATGAGTGAGGAGCATCACAATATGAAATAGACTTTACTTTAATATTTGAAACTATTATCCTTGCATTTACCTCTGCAGCAGCTGAAGTGTGATTATGGATCCCAGTCTTCTTAAGCTCTTTATAATTTTCATCTGCATAAAGTCTCGCCTTGCACACATGATTTTTGCACCTCCAGTATATCCTCAATCCATCTGCATTCTGTTTATTTTTTTGTGTATGCATAATTTTCTTGATCAACCACTTTGATTTTTCCTTTCTCTGAAGTTATGATCTTGCTAAAGGGTTAAACAAAACTACTTTATGGCATTTTTTCCATGCAATAAAGGTGCTGTTATATCAAGTAGGACTAAATAAGTACCAAACAATGTTTTGGGGGACAATGAATTTAATTAACCACCCCACTCCATACCAAAGATCGTGCTCCAGTATGGCAACAGTATAAAAACTAAAACCAGTAAAAAAAAAAAAAGAAAACAGTAAATAAATAAAAGAAAAGGTAATTATAGTGTGTATACTTACAGTTAAACATGAAGTCAGGTAGTTGAACACTGATATAATCAATGGTACTTTTTCCCCACGGACTGCAGAATATGGTAAAGTGTATGATACAAAAAATGGTTTGAAAACATTAAAACTGACTTGCTCTGAAACCCCAATGCCAGCTTCTTTATTGGTACAAATTGCATTTCCAATCCAAGTTGTAATAGTATCTGGAACTTTCTTATTTGTAGTAAACATTCCATCAGATCTGCAGTTGACAACCAAAAGCATGATTTGTCTTAGTTTTATCCATCAGAGTTAGGAAAGAATATCTTGGTCCATTTAAAATAAAATAAAGTAATCAAGAAGAGAAATAACTGAATCATTATCTAGTTACTAGTATATGTAGGAGCAGACAGAGGTGTAAATTTAAGAAGTCTACTTTGAAATTGGATGGTTTTAAGTTCTGTCTCACTGTGAGCACCTTGGGCCATTATCTTCTGCTATAGCTCCAGCCTGACAAGTGCCTTGTATATAGATTTAGTGGACAGTGTGTGTGTGTGTGTGTGTGAAGGCAAGTGGTCAATTGGTTAAGACAGTAAGCTCAAGGTCATAAGAGCATGAGTTCAATTCTTGGACCTGGTAGTATATTATGTTATTGAGCAGGACCACTTTATTTCATTTTTCACTTGTCTTCTCAAATGAAACTGTGTACCATCTGAGTGCTGGTACAGCTCTTCTTCCTTCCAGCTGTCACACTATCATTGTTATACTGGCTCAAAGATCATGGTGGCAGAGACGGTTCTTATGTCTGCTCCTGACTACATAGGCACCTAGATCAATTAGCGAAAGCATAGTACATGCCATCAATGGACATATGCATTTTTATAAAGTTCATAATACACTTTATCACAACTCGGAATTTTTTCATATGTGTGTCTTTCTTTCATGAGTAGTGATGGTGACAATCAACTCTGAACAAGAAATATAACTTCTGTTGCATGTACTGAATACTCTTTTTTCCTGTCTCGACATTCATAAATTGTTAGCAAAAGATGGTATATTACCCTAGTGAGAAATTACAGTTCATTAATATAAATTCCACCTACCCTCAAACATTAAAAAAAAACTTAATAGCATCAATATATACATGTCCAGTTTATCTTATGGTAAAGAAACTTTTTAAATCAATCTGCACATGTCCAGTTTATCTCATGGTAAAGAACCATTTTTTAATCATACTGTTTATTGTTAAAATGGCATATTAAAAATCAATAGCTTCAAAGCTCATTTCAACACATCTTGATATATAAATCATTGATAAAAGATGGTGTGATACCCTAATGAGAAATTACAGTTTATTACTATAGATTCCACCCATCCCCAAGCATAACAAAAAAACTTAATAGCTTCAATACCTACATGTCCAGTTTATCTTATGGCAAAGAACCTTTATTAATCATACTGTTCATTATTGAAATGACATATTAAAAGTCAATGACTTCAAAGCTCGAATGCATTACATATATAGTAACATTAATATTCATAAATACAAAAATGGAAGAGGATTTTCAATATTGCACAATTCTCTCTGAAGTTTTATATTTTCATTCTAATATTATCAGTATATGTCATTAGATCCTTAATAAAACTAATGTTAAGGTGAGTTATACTTGCACTAAAAACCTCACTGCTTCAAAAGCATAAAGGGAAGAAACCTCTCCATTATGAACATGCAGAACTCTTCTACTCAGCATTATTGTAACAACTCCAATATGTGTATTTCTAAAGCATACATTTGGCAGTGAACTTTTAAAAGAAACTACAATAGAACTCATTGAAAATTCTTTTAAAAAAGATTTCTTACAGCATTTATTCACTCAGGAATGTGCTTTGCCACTTCACTCTCCAAATATATCTGGAGTCTAAAGGATAATGATAAGAAATAACAATTATATGATTTATAGGTCCATTAAAGGATACATATCTCTTTATATCACTGGCTTCAGAAAGTAATCTCTGTCTCTTGGAGTATGGCAGTCAATTGTAGCTTTCTGCTGTTTTGAAAAAGATATCTAAATTGACGACTTCTTGCAGACACTTCCATTGATATTTACTTAAGAATTTCCACCTACCAACTGGCTGGCAAATTTTATTTCCTACTCACTAAATTTGTCACACTCTGAAAAATGATCCCATATTTCAGAAACATTAATATACTCAGCATCAGTACCTCAAGAGTATTCCTTCCTCTACTCATTTTTGTTTGACTTCTCTTTTACAGAAAGGACTGACGAGGTGAAAATATAACATGCATTTGTGCATCCAAGAGAAAAGATGAAAATATTATATGTTTCTGCAGAGAGTAAGAGTTGAAAATGTTGAAAATTAAAAAAACATGGAAATTTAAAAAAAAATATATATACCTCATACATTGTAGAGCAAATCAATCTAACCTATATAGTCATGGCAAAAATATAAAAAAGAACAAAAAAAAAGAAAAAATGGTGAAACAATGATGCTATTGCAGCTGCTACCACCACTAGCAGCAATGTTAGGTATGATGGTAATGATGATGACAACAACAGCGATGATGACAGAAGAGGAGGATTACCCAACAACTTCAATATCCCATAGCCAGGTTTCTGGGAAGAAAGAACGGGTTTCTGTTGAGTCATGTGTTGGTTGCTTCACCTGAACTTTCGCAGGAACTGGTTTTCTATCTTTGGTGATTTCTGCAAGAGGGGCGGCGTAATACATTGGTCCTAAGAGAGAAAAGAAAAATAAGCAGCAATTAAATTCCCAATGGATTTCTTCACTTATGAAACAGTACAAACAAAACAATGCATTTCATATTTTTTAATACACAAACACGAAACTCAGCTTGCGAAGACTTATTGGGGCAAGCGAAAGCGAAATCGGGATGGCACCTGTGCCCAGCGTCGCCTTTCTGGCACTTGTTCCCGTGACATGTGTAAGGATTTTTGAGCGAGATTGTTGCCAGTGCCCATTGCCCAGTGCCCCTGGACTGGCTCTTGTGCGGGTGGCACATAAAATACACCATTTTGAGCATGGCCATTGCCAGTACTGCCTGACTGGCCTTCGTGCCGGTGGCATGTAAAGACACCCACTACATTCTCTGAGTGGTTGGCGTGAGGAAGGGCATCCAGCTGTAGAAACTCTGCCAGATCAGATTAGAGCCTGGTGTAGCCATCTGGTTCACCAGCCCTCAGTCAAATCATCCAACCCATGCTAGCATGGAAAGCGGACGTTCAACAACGAATGACGAAACAGGTGTAGCTGCATGGTAAATGGTTTGCTTCCTCACCACATGGTTCTGGGTTCAGTCCCACCACGTGACAGCTTGGGCAAGTGTCTTCTACTATAGCTACAGGTCACTATGCAGTAGAAGTGTGAAGACCAGCCCTTTTGGTGGTGAAAAGCACATGAGATGGTGCTACATAAAAGCCCTCAGCACATTCTGCAAAGTGGTTAGTGTTAGGAAGGACATCCAGCCATAGAAACCATGCCAAATCAGATTGGAGTCTGATGCAGGTCTCCAGCTTGTTAGTTCTGGTCAAACCGTCCAACCCATGCCAGCATGGACAATAATGATAATAATAATGATGATAATGATGATGATACATACAGACACACACACACATATACATACATCTCTGAGGCCCCCTTCGGTTATGACTGACCATGGGATTGCACCTAGAAAGTTACCCTCTTAGGCACAAGTCTGGGCATGGATGTTCAATGGAAGGCAAGCAGTCGCCCATGCATACCAGCCTCCCGTCTCCATGCCACCAGTGTTATCTACATAAAACAGTTCATTCATTCATATGTTTCATTTCTATTTCACCATGGGTTGGTCAAGAACTTAATCGAAGCAGCATTTCACAGTGAGATGCCCTTACCTGTTTCAGAAGTGAAAGATTTTTTTTTACTCCACTCATCATCATCATCATTTAACATCTGTTTTCCATGCTGGCATGGGTTGAACAGTTTGACAGGTGCTGATCAGCTGAAGGGCTGTTCAGGCCCCCTGTCGGTTTTGGCATGGTTTCTACGGCTGGATGCCCTTCCTAATGCCAACCACTTTACAGAGTGTATTGAGTGCTTTAACGCAACACCAGCACCAGTGCTCTCTACATGGCACCAGCACCTATGAGCCCGTGAGATTAGGGATGCTCAGTTGAAGAGAGTTAGCATTGCAGTGCAACCATTTGTAATGTCAACAAGGAATATAAACATCATATCAACAACATTGCACTCAGACAGAGACAAGCAAAGCCAAGAATTGTTAACATTTGCACGCATAGGCATGCACACACACACACACACACACACACACACACACACACACACACACACACACACACACACACACACACACACACACACACACAATCGGCTTCCAAATTCTGCATTCTCCATTTCAAATTCTCAATTCCAAATAAAGCATTGGTTGGCCTAGTGCTAATATTAGAAGGTACTTGTACAAGGTGCAGTGTCATGGAACTGATTCAAAACCCCAATATTTTGAAGTGAACTTTCTATCCATTACAGCCATGTAAAAATATTCAGTAAGAAATTTTTGCAAACAGTAAGTGTAATCTATAAGTTTTATCTGGTGTAGTGGCAACTGATATTTTCTTGCTAGACACCATCGGAAATTATCAAGTGCACCAGTATTACTTTCACCAAAGATCTCAAGAGTGAGACACCACTGGTGTGTGTCATATGAGAGTAAGTCGCTGATAGATTTAGTTCTATGGTGGTTGTAGTGTTTCTCAGGGCATGAAAAAACATACACAAAATAGTTCTCTGATTGTGCTGAATAAAAAGACAAAGAAACAGGACACATTAAAGGGATTTTTATTTAGGCCTAGCAGTCCTTTTATTTAACACTTCTGCTACAATTGTAAACCAATCTATTCTACATTACAATTTTTTGTTGGCACTCTGTCACTTACGATGTTGAGGGTTCCAGTTGATCTGATCAACGGAACAGCCTGCTCGTGAAATTAACGTGCAAGTGGCTGAGCACTCCAGAGACACGTGTACCATTAACGTAATTCTCGGGAGATATTCAGTGTGACACAGTGTGACAAGGCTGACCCTTTGAATTACAGGCACAACAGAAACAGGAAGTAAGAGTGAGAGAAAGTTGTGGTGAAAGAGTACAGCAGGGTTCGCCACCACTCCCTGCCGGAGCCTCATGGAGCTTTAGGTGTTTTCGCTCAATAAACACTCATAACGCCCAGTCTGGGAATCGAAACCGTGATCCTATGACCGCGAGTCCGCTGCCCTAACCACTGGGCCATTGCACCTCCACTCTACATTACAATAGCCACTAAAGAAAGAAAAAAATCCAAAGTGCTGAAGGGGATAATTATTTTACAACTGTTTCTAGTTTTTTTTAAAGTTTTTGGAAATGAGAGCAAGAGATCAGAGGTTATGAAGGACAAGAAAGGTTACCCTTCATCGAGATAGGCTACACTGAAGCAGGTTTCCTTGGAGTAGATTAGATAACAATAATTAGATAGAGACTGAAGAGTATGGTAATGATAGGAACTATCATTTGAGTGAACCTTTTGACAATGATGGAAAGGATAGTTGAAGACTAGTTGAAATGTAAAATTGTCAAAGTAAGTTTAAATCTAAAATTTAGTTAGAAAAATGGAACTGAAAAGATCATGAAGTACATACCAGGCGCACCGATAACGCCTCTATTTCGAAAATAATTAAAATCACAAGGCTTGGTTTCTAAATTCAAATCAGTAAGTACTGCCAAACCTGTGGCCTAGATTTTAAAACAAAAAGAAAGAAGAGTAATTGATTATATAGTAAATATTTATTTTTATAGAAATAAGCTAGTTTAGAAAACCTCAACATGAAAATTAAATTAATGTTTTTGATACCAACCTGCTAAAAACTGATCCACTTTGTTGTCTTTCTTTTTTTTTTTTTTTTTTTTTTTTTTTTTTTTTTGGCTATAAACTTTCAGTTTTAGAGTGATCTAAAATAAAACCTTTCATTGAAATTTCATGTTAATTTACATACCAAACACAAAAATTATTTTACTGAATTCTTCACTATTTTCAAACTTAACTGATACAAAAGCAGTGCATTTCAACAGAAATATGGTAACAAAAGGGTTAAACTTTTACTTATATCTAACATCACATAATTCTTTATTTACACTGGGTCTTAAGTTGGATTAAATTTATCTGATAATCCTCTTAAAATGATTTACTACAACTTTTCACGTAAGAATCTCAAATGTGAAAAAGAAGAAATTAACCAAAATTAATTAGCTGTTTTATTGTTGTTGTTGGCACTCTGTCACTTACGACGTCGAGCGTTCCAGTTGATTTGATCAACGGAACAGCCTGCTCGTGAAATTAATGTGCAAGTGGCTGAGCACTCCACAGACACGTGTACCCTTAACGTAGTTCTCAGGAATATTCAGCATGACACAGTGTGACAAGGCTGACCCTTTGAATTACAGGTACAACAGAAACAGGAACGTACTCTGTACTACTTGAATGTAGGTACAATACTCAGTATTCACTGTTCAACTTATTTATTATGCACCCTTTTAAAGCCTAGCCAGGCTCATGGGCCCGGTTTCCTGGTTTCTATAGCGTATGTGTTCCCCCCAGCTGGATGGGACGCCAGTCCATCGCAGCATTACTCAAGAAACAGGAAGAAAGAGTGAGAGAAAGTTGGGGCGAAAGAGTACAACAGGGGTCGCCACCACCCCCTGCTGGAGCCTCGTGGAGCTTTTAGGTGTTTGTGCTTAATAAACACACACAACGCCCGGTCTGGGAATTGAAACCACGATCCTCCGACCACGAGTCCACTGCCATAACCGTTGGGCCATTGCGTCTCTCATTGTTCAGCTACTGACTGTTAAACCAACATATGTTGAACTAACACGATAAACCAACACAGTCGGGCCAACACCATTAACTACCTCCACTGACAGTTCACTCAGTTCTCATTTATTGTAAATGGATAGTCCACCTTCAGTCACATGTGGGTGTTCAAGATTCTCCCATAACAACACCCTACAAAGTGGTGTCCCAGAATGGCCATAATTTAATGAAGAAAACAAATAAAGGTTATAAGAAAAGGTTTACCTCAAACGCTTCTGCAGCATCAACATACGTATATGAAGGTAATATATAAGACCTCCTTTGCCGGCTTAAAACATCTTTTTTTCTAAGTTTTTCCTTTCTGTTTTTGCGTCTTGCTTTATTCTTAACCTGTTTGCTTTCTTTTTTCTTTTTTCTGCTTTGCTTAACTTGAGGTTTATCAGATTTATTTGTCTCTCTAGTCAAATCTTGATTATCAGCAATAACAGGTGGCCTTATCGGCTCTGAGGGTGGTGAAGGAGGTCCAAAGAAATCTGGAAAAATAAATGAATAAATAAATAAATAACTAATTGGCTGTGTGGTAAGAGCTGGCAGAAACGTTAGCACGCCAGGCGAAATACCTAGCAGTATTTCGTCTGCCGTTACGTTCTGAGTTCAAATTCCGCCGAGGTTGACTTTGCCTTTCATCCTTTCGAGGTCGATAAATTAAGTACCAGTTATGCACTGGGGTCGATGTAATCGACTTAATCCCTTTGTCTGTCTTTGTTTGTCCCCTCTATGTTTAGCCCCTTGTGGGCAATAAAGAAATAAGAAGTTTGCTTCCCAACCACATGGTCTTGGGTTTACTCCTACTCTTGAGCAAGTATCTTCTATTATAGCCTCAAACTGACCAAAACTTTGTAAGAGGATTTGGTAGATGGAGACTGAAAGAAGCCTGTTGTGTGTGTGAATATGTGTCTGTCTACCTGTCTTTGAGGCTGTGTTTCTCACTCCACCACTTGACAACCAGGGTTGGTGTGTTTATGTCTTTGTAACTTAGCGGTTCAGCAAAAAAGACCAACCAAATAAGTATCAAACTTGAAAAAGGAAAATAAGTACTGGGGGTCAATTAGACTAAAATTCCTCAACGCAGTGCCCCAGCATGGCCGCAGTCCAATGACTGAAACAAGTAAAAGACAAAAGGTAAAAGATATATTGCACTGACTAATTTATAGAACTATTTTAAATATTTTTTGGTGGGGAACATGGAAAATATTGATTATAATTAAAAATTAATTAAGACCTAGATCAGGGGTTCTCAAACATTTTTTTATCTATGGACCCCTTTGATTACCATTTTATCCTCATGGACCCCCCATAGCCATTCTATGTTTAAAAACAAATCTTATAGAAACTTCTTTCAAAATAACTATTTCGTTTTTCACACATTAACTCGTGTAAGTTGAACCATGTAAAATGTTAGAGAAAGAAACCTAGTGTTTTTTTTGCCATAAATACCAATACATACAGCTAAAGCAAAATTTTAACAGGGGCCTTTAAAATTTTATTACTCTTTTACTTGTTTCAGTCATTTGACTGTGGCCATGCTGGAGCACCGCTTTTAGTAGAGCAAATCGACCCCAGGACTTATTCTTTGTAAGCCTAGTACTTATTCTATCAGTCTCTTTTTGCTGAACCGCTAAGTTACGGGGACCTAAACACACCAGCATCGGTTGTCAAGCGATGTTGGGGGGGGGAGGAACAAACACAGACACACAAACATACTCATACATACATATATATATACATATATATGACAGGCTTCTTTCAGTTTCCGTCTACCAAATCCACTCACAAGGTTTTGGTTGGCTTGAGGCTATAGTAGAAGACACTTGCCCAAGGTGCCACGCAGTGGGACTGAACCCGGAACCATGTGGTTGGTAAGCAAGCTACTTACCACACAGCCACTCCTACGCCTATTGTGGATCCCCAATTTACTATTTTATTGTGTCGACCCCAAAAGCCTTATATGGATCCTCATTGGCCATATGGACCCCAGTCGAGAACAACTAACCTAGATGAGAACATATCTAGTCATTATTGCCTGTATTTTTATACCTCACTGGAATGGTTTAAATAATATTATTCTTTTTGTTCTTTTGTC
Source organism: Octopus bimaculoides (assembly GCF_001194135.2). Lineage (NCBI taxonomy): Eukaryota > Metazoa > Mollusca > Cephalopoda > Octopoda > Octopodidae > Octopus > Octopus bimaculoides. The sequence goes on along the minus strand of NC_068986.1, from coordinate 31,266,166 downwards.
TTTTATGTTCTTGGATTTATAAGACCAGTTACCCAGTTTCCATGGCATATAAGGGACTGAGATCACAACATTCCCCTGAATGGGACACCGGCCCATTGCAGGATTCAAGGTTGGTAATTTTGAAGGGAGGTGACAAGCTTATTACATTGACCCCAGTACTTGACTGATTGATACTTTATTTTATTGACCGTGAAAGTAGACTTTAGCAGGGTTTAAACTCAGAATGTAATGAACCGGAAGCATTTTGTATTATGTTGCTAACAATTCTGCCAGTCACCAACTTAGGTAATTTAAATAATTAACTAATATTGTGGAGGAGAGTATTCAGAAAATATTTGTTGTTGTTGGCACTCTGTCGCTTACGACGTCAAGGGTTCCAGTTGATCCGATCAACGGAACAGCCTGCTCGTGAAATTAACATGCAAGTGGCTGAGCACTCCACAGACACGTGTACCCATAACGTAGTTCTCGGGGATATTCAGCGTGACACAGTGTGACAAGGCTGACCCTTTGAATTACAGGCACAACAGAAAACAGGAAGTAAGAGTGAGAGAAAGTTGTGGTGAAAGAGTACAGCAGGGTTCACCACCTAATTAAAAGCAAAGCAAAAAAGTAAGACACTGGAGTTCATATGAATGACAGAAGTTGGAAAGAATAACAGAGGGGAGTGATGGGTGAACTTATCAGCTGAATAAAAATAGTTATGGCTATATAAATAAATATGGAAAAGGAGTATTACCTGGGAAATTCATATAATTACAGTGATGTACCTTTCTTCTTTGACCAACTCGGAGAAGATTGTAGGCTGACATCTTCTCAAAAACCTACCCAAAGGAATATATTAAGCAGATTAAAATGGAACAAAAATAATGAAAATCTAATTTAACGGATAAAGGTATAACAAAAAAAAAAATTATGGCTATAAACTGAATTTTTAATGATTCTAAATGACTTCTTGGCCAAATAGTGTTGAGAAGCACTGATGATGTCAATTCCATTTGATCAAGGCTATATCCACCAAAGTAGAGGAAAGGAACAAAAAAATAAACGCAGGAGTGGCTGTGTGGTAAGTAGCTTGCTTACCAACCACATGGTTCCGGGTTCAATTCCACTGTATGGGCAAGTGTCTTCTACTATAGCCTCAGGCCGACCAAAGCCTTGTGAGTGGATTTGGTAGACGGAAACTGAAAGAAGCACGTCGTATATATGTGTGTATATATATATATGTATGTGTATGCGCGTGTGTATGTTGTGTATCTGTGTTTGTCCCCCAACATCACTTGACAACCGATGCTGGTGTGTTTAGGTCCCCGTAACTTAGCGGTTCGGCAAAAAGAGACCGATAGAATAAGTACTAGGCTTACAAAGAATAAGTCCTGGGGTCGATTTGATTCGACTAAAGGCGGTGCTCCAGCATGGCCGCAGTCAAATGACTGAAACAAGTAAAAGAGTCCTTTTTTATTTGTTATCATTCTCATTATATTATAAACAAAGGCTAAAGAACTACAACATCTGCAAAAATATTTATTACGATCTTTGAAAAGGAAAAAATTTATAAAAGAAAAGAAAATCAATTCTGAAAAATCTTACATTTTCTGGACTTATCTGATTGTTTCCACCAAGTATGTGTACACTTTTATCAACCATTGAAATTGCACATAGAGACTTTGCTGTAGCTTTAACACTCAGTTTGACATCAATTTTCGGTTGAGCAGAATCTTTATTGAACATCATGCTGACCTAAGAATAAAAGTTAAAAACATGAAATCATCCAATCTTTTTTTTTTTTGTCATGTCTGCATAATTTTATCTGATTTTGTAAATGAACAATCTGCTGAATTTATTTTAATGTCTTATCAATGTATACAGTGAAATTCTTTGCTCTAAGTGTCAAGAAGATACTCAGCAAAAAATGGAAACAATACTGAAAGCAGAAAAACTTGTAATAATAATAAGCTTACTGTATACATTGTGGAGGCGCAATGGCTCAGTGGTTAGGGCAGCGGACTCGCGGTTTCGATTCCCAGACCGGGCGTTGTGAGTGTTTATTGAGCAAAAACACCTAAAGCTCCACGAGGCTCCAGCAGGGGATGGTGGCGAACCCTGCTGTACTCTTTCACCACAACTTTCTCTCACTCTTACTACCTGTTTCTGTTGTGCCTGTAATTCAAAGGGTCAGCCTTGTCATACTGTGTCACACTGAATATCCCCGAGAACTACGTTAAGGGTACACGTGTCTGTGGAGTGCTCAGCCACTTGCACGTTAATTTCACGAGCAGGCTGTTCCGTTGATTGGATCGATTAGAACCCTTGACGTCGTAAGCAACAGAGTGCCAACAACAACTGTATACATTGCTCAGGTGCAAATTCTTGACTTCTTTAAAAATTAATTTCAAACTGTATATTTGTTTTAAAATATTGTCAGTTACGGATTAAATCTAACAAAAGCAAGAAAATTCAAAGAATTGAAAGAAATAGGAATAACTTTTTTTTTTTTTGCTTACCGGATTTGGGAAACAATTTTTAACTGGTATTTTGATACTGTCAGAAATAATTTCATTATCTGATCTGATGTAATACACAATGAGGGTTGAGTCAGGTCCAAGTTGATAAGGAATAGTTAGAGTTTGTTTGTAAATAGGTTTTGGCTTTTCAGAACTTTCCTCCTTTTCATCTGCAGAATGATAAAACATGGGAAGAAAATTTTCAAAAAGTCAAATGATTATGTATACATTTCTGCTTTTTTTTTTTTAATTTTAATTTTTTTGATTTTAATTTTTTTTAAATTTTTAATCCTTACTGGTGCCAGAGCTTAGAAAAGCTTGGGAACCATATCTCTATAATATAATTCAACCGCCAAAGAATAGCAACTAAATCAACCTCAAACCACACCCTACCACCTTAGAAAAAAAAAAGAAATTTGCTCAATCCCACCACTCACAAACTTTGTTTCCACATAACTTACTTTTCATTTTTTTTAGTGAAATTTTTCTGGAGATGATTTTTATATAGTGTAGTATTTGATTAAGTAGAAAAAAATTGAAAAATGTTTATTTTTTTGAGACTCATTCCTTCCACCCAACAGGACCTTGTTAAATGCATGTATTTTAAAGAAATTTTTCCAAGATACATTTTCAGGGGTGCAGATTACAATTATCATAACAAAATTTGATGTAAACTTTTTCTTGGTAAACAAAGTCAGTGAAGTATATTTCTGTACAACAATGTGTTCCTCAACTTTGTTTTTTCATAATTTTCTTAAATAAGTATATTTTTTTCATGACATTTTCTGGAGATACATTTTCAAGGGTGTAGGATATGATTATTTTGATAAAATTTGAAAGCAGTTTTAATTGTAATCTCACTTCTCAACCACATGGTCCACTGCATGGCACCTTGGACAAATGTCTTTCACTATAGAACAGGGTTCTTTCGGTTTTCATCTACCAAATCCACTCACAAGGCTTTGGTCAGCCTGGGATTATAATAAAAGACACTTGCCCAAGATGCCACATAGTAGGACTGAACTCAGAACCATGTGGTTGGAAAGCAACACAGCCATCCCTGTGCTTAAGCACACAGCCACACCTGTGCCTATTTAATTAAAACTAGTAATTATTTTATCAATCTCCAAAGAATGAACAACAGAAATTATCTCGGCAAGATTCAAACACAAGACATTCAAAGTTGCAAAGAGGCATTTTATCTGCCTCTCCTGCCAATTCTGAAATGCTCTGCATAATACTTATAATATAACTGGGAAAAAAAACTATGGAAAAAGAAAAATATAACATTTAAACCTGTTTCCTCATCTTGATTTTTTTCATTCATCTTTGAATTATTTTTTATATCTAAAGAAGCAACTTTCAGATCTGGTTCCTTGAATGAAACATGATGCAGAGTAGAATGATTATGATTTGTAGAATTTGATACCAAAGTTTTTCCATAAGATAAGACCTAGAACGACAGAAGAGAAAAATTATTATAGAAATTTTAATTATCTATTTAGCAAATGATAAAAAAAAAAAAAGAAATAATTGCTTTTTTAGTGTTTAAATTTTTTCCATGTTTTAAGTGTTCGGTTAAAAAAAGCTTGTTTTAATAAAAGAAATAGGTCTAGGTTTCAACCCACTGCACAGCTCTTTGATAATTATCTTTTGATATAGATCCTCAGACTGGCCTACATCTTGTGAGTTCCATTTGGCAGACAAAATTTTATACTTCTTTTATTTTTCAAAATGAAGATAAACAAAGTTCTTTTTTAATCTAAAATATACTCTCCTTCATTTTCTACAATGCTCTTCCATCTATCTGGTAGACTTGCAAGACACCTCTTCCAAAATTCACTTGTGCATCACGAAAAATACTCCTCCAGTACTATTCTGACCTTGTCTACAGACATTGGCTATTGGATTCATAGTCAATAGCCTGCCATCCATCACTATGTGGTGAACACAATCAATATCTTCCTTGGTGGTGGCAGTTGCAGGACATCTAGACCGTGGTTCATTTTCAAGACTCCCTTCCCCTCCTAAACTCAGTGTCATCCCTTAATGCAGCAACCTTGTCAGTACGAATGACCTTGGGGGCTAAACCCTTTTTATGCAGGTACTTGATAACACTACTATGCCAAATTTTGTCCATTTTCTAGAGAAGTTGCTACAAGTTACATTTGAAGTCTTCTTTGAATAGTCAGATATCAGTTTACTGGGAAAGAAACAATGCAGTTATTAATAAGAAGAACTGAAATTAATGCATGCAAGATTTCACAGATCTAGTATCACTCCTTCGTAGTCAGCCCACCTTTGTATGTAAAAATGAAGTGAAGTAAAGTATCAAGCCAGCAAAGGGATCACTATACCGTCTTTGACATTCTTGAAATAGCAGCCAAATTTCCTCATCTTCCCAAGCATCTTTAACCCATTAGCATTCATATTGCTCTATCAAATTTAATGCTTATTTATTCATATTGCTTTAAATTAATCATACATTGTCTTGAAGTTTTGAATTTTTGATGATATGGTTATTTATTTCTAAAATGACATTGTAGAGTAGGTGAGAGAGACCAGAAATGGCCAATTTAAATGCTAAAGGTTAAAAAAGAAAGCAACCATTTATTCTTACATAAACAGATCGTTACAGCAGGAACACTTTTCATCATGGGTCTCTCTCTTTCAGAATATGATAAAATCTTCTGTATATAATCAGAGCCGTCACTATATATTATCTGAACTGCTTTATTAGGACTGGCATGGTGCTAAGATGCAACTACATGTAAAGTGCCTGGTTCAATTCTCTCCTAACTGCACCACCTAATCAGCTCTAATTTAAGATATCACCATTAACACTGATAATAAAAGTAACAATTGCATACTAAAATAAGAAAACTGCTTCACCTGGTAATATATAGTCATAGGTTCTTGTGTTTTATCATAATTATAATAAAAAGCCAATTTAGTTTCATTGGTACATGGTAGTTTGTTGTATATTGGTTCAATAGAAATAAAACTGTTACTTAGTGAGTACCACTGATATAGGACAAATGTTTCCTCGGTACTGTACATGAAAGCTGCACTTGAATCTAGTTTCATTTCATCCAGTTTCATTTTGTCGGAAGTAGGAACTGCCTGGAAAATATAGAGCAAAAGTTGTTATTGAACTATGTTTCCAATGATAAGAACATGTTAAAAACATATCAAGGATAATTATTGGTAGTGATGCTCCAGCTTGGCCACAGTCCAATGACAAGCTGAAACTAGTGAGAAAATATAAGAGAAAGAAAATATGGTGTTTTCTGTATTATTTTTTTCATATCAAACATTGTTCAATTTGTATTCAGTTAGTATTCTCTAAAATGTATAAACATCATTCTGACGCATAGATGTATGCATAGCTGTGTGATTAACAAGCTCAATTTGAAATCAGGTGATTTAGGGGTCAATCCCACTGTATGGCACCTTAGGTAAGTATCTTTTACTACAGTCCTAGGCGGACCAATGTCTTATGAGTGAATGTAGTCAATGGAAACTGTATGGAAGCTCGTCATATAGGTGTGTGTATTTGTGTGTATGTATATGGCTGTGTGAGTGTTTGTATGTGCACGTACATGTGTGTGTGTATGCATGTGATTGTGTACACCCATGTTTGTGTGAGTGTGTGTTTGTGTACATAGCCCTACTGCACTGCTTGACAACTGCTGTTGATTTGTTGATGTCTTCATAACTTAGCAGTTTTGGAAAAGATACCGACAGAACAGGTATCAAGCTTAATAATCTAAATACTGATTTTTAGTTGATTTATCCAACTAATTCCTTCAAGGTGGTATCCTAGCATTGCTGAAATTCAATGACTGAAACAGGTAAAAGATAACAGATATTGGTCTCTAACTTAGAATTTGACCATCTCAACACCCAAAATTACCTCTATTAAATGGCTAAAATTAATATAGGTGCAGGCATGGCTATGTTAAGAAGTTCGCTTCTCAACTATGTGGTTGAGTCCCACTGTTCAGTCCCACTGCATGGCACCTTGGGGCTCATGTCTTCTGCTACAGACCTAGACTAACCAATGCCTTGAACTGTGAATGTTGTTAGTGTTGATGTCACCTGTTTGAGTTCCATATTGAGATATACAATATCAGAAAGCAAAGGGCCTCCAAGAAAAAAATTTTGCAAGGTGTAACAAAGCTACCTTCAGGCCCTAAGACAGGAAGGGGTCATGAGATTTCTTTTCATTTTTTTATTTTTCTATTTTAGTTATTTTAGGGAGGAGCCTGTCAGATATTCAAGGGTTCTTTCCATGATTCTCTGGACCCCAGACAAAATATATAAAATGAAACCCCTCCCTTATAGACTCTACCTTGAGTGAAAGCTAGACAAATTAAATCAAATAAACTAGTCTCATTAAACCAAAACTTATGTAGATTTTCAAAGCACTATAAGCTGCATGGTTCAGTGGTTAGGGCGTTGGGCTCACAATCATGAGGTAGTAAGTTCAATTCCTGGACCAAGCTGTGTGTTGTGCTCTTGGGCAAGACACTTTATTTCACATTGCTCCTGTTCACTCAGCTGCAGAAATGAGTTGCAATGTCACTGGTGCCAAGCTGTATCAGCCTTTGCCTTTCACCTGAATAATATTGGTGGTGAGTCGAGGGGAAGCTGGTATGCATCAGTGACTGCTGGTCTTCCATAAAACAACTTTGCCCAATTTTGTGCCTCAGAAGGTAATCCAATGGTCATTCATGACTGAAGGGAGTCTTTAAAGGCTGCAAGTACAAGACTCTTCCACAAATAAGATGCCAGTTCATTGCAGTGCTGCTGGTACTCATTTTTTGTGTACCTGAGCAATGTGAAATTAAGTACCTTAAGTACACAAAGTGTTACCCAGTCCAGGTACTGAATCCATGACCTGGTGGTGGTTAGCCAACTACCCTAAATGCTAAGAAATGTGTTGAAAATAAGGAGCAATTTGTTATTAATTTCTTTTCTGCCTAAAGGTGCTTGCAAGTCACACACATGCACACACCCATCTTAAAATGTACTACTCGTGGCTATGTGGTTAAGAAGCTCACTTTGTAATCACGTGGTTTCAGGTTCAGTCCCACTGCACAGCACCTTAGACAAATATCTTCTAGCATAGCTTCAGGCTTACCAAAGCCTTGTGAGTGAATTTGGTAGGCAGAAACTATGTATAAAGCCCATGATGTGTGTGTGTGTGTGTGTGTGTGTGTGTGTATACCCTGATACCTCTGCTTGACAGCCAGTGTTGGTTTGATTACATCCCCATAACATAGAGGTTCAGCGAAAGTACCAAACTTTAAAAAAAGTAAGTATTGAGGGTGATTTATTCAACTAAACACCTTCAAGGCAGTACCACAACATGGCTACTGTCCTATGACTGAAACAAGTATAAGATAATTGATACAAACCTTGATTCTTAATCTCTTAACACTGGACTTCTGAGCAGGTATTAAAGCATTTATCATGCCATCGTTATCAGTGATATAATTGTTTAAAGTTCCATTAGTATCTTGTATCTGAACCTCAATGTCAATGTTAGGTACAGGCTTTTTATCTGGAGTGGTTACAATGATCTGAAGAAAAGAACAAAAAAAAATTTAAGAAAAAAACAAAAATAACAAACAAAACAAATCATAAAACGACTTTGACACAATATTTCTGTATAAGCCCTGAAGAAAGCAATTCACCTATATGATGCTAGTTTTTGCATGATATTAGTTCTGTATACATTATATTCTGAGTGAACTCTGAATATTATCATGTGAACATATCAGGATATGTAATGGTTTTGTGGTTTAGGTTTTTACCAGCAGTTGTATAAATGAAGACAGCATGGGCACTTCCTATTCTTAAAAATTTCTTAAACTGGAAAAGATACAAAGAGAAAAAAGTATTGGGAAGCTACCATCTGCTTTATATTTGCATCTAATCAAGTTGCTTGAAAACAAAATTATAAAAATCATAAAATTTACTTACTTTCAAATATTGTGGGAAGCCAGGTTTGAAATATTCTTTTGCATAAGGATGCGCTTCTAATTCATAGTTTTGTAATTTAATGGAAAGCTCATCGTTCTTCTCAGTTTTGGTAATACCTTAGAATAAAACATTAGAAATCTTGAATGAAATTAAACACAAATTATTTTATGACAGAACTTCATGTAATAAAAATAGCAGCCACTGTCTCAGTCAGGTGCCAATAAAACCCCTACATCTGACTTCTCCAGGAAAATCTACGGCACTCCATCAAGTCTTCCAGTAGTCTCTTTTATATATATATATATATATATATATATCATCATCATCGTTTAACGTCCGCTCTCCATGCTAGCATGGGTTGGACGATTTGACTGAGGACTGGTGAAACCGGATGGCAACACCAGGCTCCAGTCTGATTTGTCAGAGTTTCTACAGCTGGATGCCCTTCCTAACGCCAACCACTCAGAGAGTGTAGTGGGTGCTTTTACGTGTCACCCGCACGAAAACGGCCATGCTCGAAATGGTGTCTTTTATGTGCCACCCGCACAAGCCAGTCCAGGGGCACTGGCAACGATCTCGCTCGAAAATCCTACGGGAGCCATTGCGTTTATGTGTACCCTTGGCTAGATACCATGTAATGGTCGTAGACAAGCATTATCATCATACAAGAAGACTGTTCATTTCCAGTCATCTGCGAAAACTAGCTTAGCTATGGGAAAATATTACTGTGTGTGGAAACATGTAAGAGTTAGAAATATGAAGGGCATCCAGCCTTAAAATATCTGCCTCAACAAATTTTGTCTGACCCATACTAGCTTCACAATCTTAGTATGCATACCTTATAAGTATTTCCTCCTATGTTCTATATACTCTGGGAACTCATTAAAGCCCTTTTCGGGGCTACTTTATTTGAATTCTTACTATCGGGTAACTAATTTCATGTCATTACATAACTGACTTCACAGTTTGGGTATTCGTAACTTATTGAGAATTCCTAAAAACAAGATCCAGTGTAAGACAGTTTGGTATTCTCTGTAAATGCATAAAAACCATTTTAAGGACTATATACTTTGGATTGTTGTTACTGGATTAGCAGTAGAGAACGGAACCAAGGGATAAGCCCTGCTTTCCCGGGAATTACCGGGAACGTCAGCTAGTATATATATATATATATATATATATATATATATATATATATATATATA
>NC_068986.1:31250633-31255455 GCF_001194135.2 Octopus bimaculoides | reverse complement strand
TGACAACCGATGCTGGTGTGTTTACGTCCCTGTAATCTAGAGGTTTGGCAAAAGAGACTGATAGAATAAGTACTAGGCTTACAAAGAATAAGTCCTGGGGTCAATTTGCTTGACTAAAGGTGGTGCTCCAGCATGGCCACAGTCAAATGACTGAAACAATTAAAAGAGCAAAAAGAGAGAGTATATGCATACACTTGCACATGCACTAGTTTATGTGTACATTACATCCTTAACCAAAAATAGTCAGCAATATTTTAAATGCATAATCTTATACACAATAAACAATATAAAACTGTAAAATCTTACCAGTTCCTTCTTCAACAATGGTAGCATGCACATGTAAGAAAACATGCCACAGAGAATATGAAGTATTTCTCAATTGAAGTTGGTCACTGTTAGCAGAATATTTTTTACATCCAGTGATCTAGAAATTATAAAGAGAAAATCTAAATTAATAAAACATCATAATTGTGTTTCCCTTACCATTGCATTGCAACACCCAGACCTAAAATATAACAAAATATTTGGTAAAATTGAAAAAAGTTAGTTGCCTTCATTTTGACACACCCCGTATAGACCTGCTACAGAATTAACAGCTAAAATATGTTAAATATTCAAAGCTGTCTACATCCACCTGATTTAGGCCTAACAGTAGTGGCCTCAAACAGTTTCATAGTGGCAGTTAAAGTAGTGTAAATGACTACCAGTAAGAGTGTAATAACACTTGAAACAATTGTTTGACCAAGCCCTCTTTTACTGTCTGTGATGAGGTTTCATATATATGACATGTTTATAACTGTCTAATATATCTAATAAATATAATTGATTCATTCATGTAGCAATGGTTAAAATTTATGGGTATACCCCAAAGTAAAGTTTAGAATGAAAAATAAACACTACTGACACATACACAATTAATGGTGCTTGACTAGATTGTAGAGACATAAGCTAATAGAAGAAAGAATATGATTATGTTTTGAACAAACACAAGAAAATGGCAAAATAATGCTATAAGGAAATAAGTAAAAGGAAAAAATTCTTACATATTCATTGAATGTAAAGCATGGCCTTTTATGATTCATTTCATATAAACCTACGATGCAGATTGTACCATTGAGTTTTCCATAGACAGGTTTCCCATAGGTATACCTAATAAAAACAAAAACAAAAGTAATTTAGTCAAATATTTTTTAAACATTTACCAAGATGCAAGCATAGCTGTTTGTTTAGTTAAGATGTATACTTTACAACCATGTAGCCTGTGATTTTGTCCCATTGTACAGTAACTTGGGTTAAGTATCTTCCATTATAGTCCTATGCACTGAGTGAATTTGGTAGATGAAACAGTAGAAAGTCTATTGCACGCATGTGCATGTGTATGTGCATGTGTATGTGCATGTGTGAATGTTGCTTTTCTACACTAGTCACCACTTGAGTGAGACAGTGGTAATATTGACATTGTTCATATTCTGACCAATCACTCAGTGCTTTTGAAATCCTCTGGAATTAAACGTACCTTTACTTGAAAAACAGATAAGGATTAAGGAGAGTATTTAGTTGTAAATCTTGCCTCACAGAGTGTGCTGGGTGCTTTTCATGTGGCACCAGCAAATATATAAATATATATAATAAGGAGGACTTTCAGCCATGTGGGGCACAGCAACCTCATTGTATTGGAGCCATGATAAAATGCACTCAATACATTCTGTGAGGTGGTTGATGTTAGGAACAGTATCTGGTGACTGGTCATATAAACCATCTCAAAAATGGAACATAGGGCAAAGCATGGTTTTAAACTGCAAGACAGGACACTAACACCAAAGAAGAACTGGCTTGAATCATAACAACATAAGACCTAGTCAACCTATAGCAGCATGATGATAATGGTGACATCATCATGCTGCTGTAGATTGCGTGTGTGTGTGAAAGAGAGAGAGAGAGAGAGAGAGAGTGTGTGTGTGTGTGTGTGCATATATGTATGGTTTGGATCTACCTTACATGTACTGTCTGCCAGAAAACATGTATAAATTGCTCAAGTTCATCTAAGTGCATGAGGGTGTACAGACAAAATTGTTAGAATTATCTGGAACACCCAAGAACAAGAAATCGGAATTTCTATGAATGTTGAATCTGCTACAAGCAGTGTAAGTCACTGGCAGGATTCAAGAGCCATTGTCATTCCCACAACATGTAATGCTGTGATACACTTTATTTAGTCAGCCATTGTCATACTAATCTAAAAAGTCATGTATGCATGTATGTTTGTATGCATGTATGTATGTATGTATGTATGTATGTATGTATGTATGTATACCATACACATGCATACACAAACCACACACACACATACATACACTCACACACATGCACACATACATATAGATATATATCAGATAAAAGTACTCTTACTTTGCACAGATCTCAACATCAACAGTCTCAGAAACAAAGCTCAGGTAAGGTGGCATGTTAAGTTTTAATTCAAATTTTGGAAGCACTGAAATTTAAACGATATGACAAGGAAAAGATAAAGTAAAAGAATATATAAAAATTTTGATAAAACAATTAGCCTATATCAGATTATATACTCTGCATGCTGCTTCTCAAATACATATGACACAATATTCTACACTGAAAAAAAAAAACTAGCTCAAATAATTTTTTTTTTGTCAATTTCTTTGATGAATATTCATTATTATTATACAATGACTTTGTTTGTTAAAGGTACAACAGTCCAGCCATTTTACTCTCCAGCCGTTTTCAGTTATCTGTCATTCTTGGAAAGGGTTTCAGTGAAAATTCTTTGTATGAACAACAGAATGAGAACCATCTACCCAACAAACCGAATAAAGGGTGAAATTTTCTGAGAACATTATCAGATATTCCAGGTATGTAATAAAAGCAAAAGGATGTAATAGCTGAAATGTTGGGACTATAAGAATCAAGATGATGACACTAGTCTAAATGTATAATAATAATAATAATAATAATGATGATGATGATGATGATGATTATAATGATAATAATGATAATAATAATAATAATTAAGGAGAGTATTGTCTCTTTGAGTCACAAGAGAAGGCACTACTTGAAACCTTTGGTGATTTGTTATTGCCTGCTTTCAAGTAAAGAACAACCAGTAATTAAGAACTATCTGGGAGTCTTTCAGAATAACAATAGTAGTAGTAGTATTGTAGTAGTAGTAGTAGTAGTAGTAGTAGTAGTAGTAGTAGTAGTAGTAGTAGTACCCAATATCTCGCTTATTTCTATTTAAAATATTATTTTGAAATGTTATTTTTAAATGTTATTTTGATCATTCCAGCGTGTTTCTAAGGCTGTTTTATGCTAGAAATTAAAGTTTCATTAAAAAAAAATTCCAGTTAATAGAATTATGGGAGGTAATGGGTTAAAACACTAGTAGTACTAAGAAGATTTGTTTCAGCTATAGTCTCTTCCATGAAGAGACAAAATTCAGTCAACAACATTTACTCCAGTACTTCACAAGTACATTATGTTAATGACTTTGGCTGAACTTTAGCTTAATTCTAACTCAGAAACATAAAGGAATGCAATTAAATACCACAAATTCAAACAAATATTTAAATCACAGCACAGTCAATTTTGCATTTCAGCTTGCTGAAGTTTATGATAGTCCTGATTATAAGACACATAAAAATCTGAATCAAAAACAGCAAATGTACAAATATTTATTTTTCAGATTTCTCTTTAGAGGCTTTTATTGATACTTATAGTTTTTTTAACGATATTAGTTCATTAATAAACTCGCCATTATCATCAGCATCGAATGTGTGCCTCTTCACCTTGACATGGGTTGGACAGTTTGATAGGATCCAACAAACTAAAGGACCATATTGTGCTCCAATGTCTATTTTGGCTCAGTTTCTATAGCCAGATACCCTTCCTAATGCCAACCACTTTACAGAGCATGCTAGGTGCTATTTTCATAGCACCAACACTAATGAGGTAGCCTTGCAGCTTGAAAGATTAAAGGACCTATGCGGGTTTGTTAAAAAAGTAATTGATAAAAAAATACTGACATAGTAATTAAATATCACACTTCCAATTATTATTATTATTATTATTATTTATATTTCAATATTATATCACATTATCAACCATATTAATTAATTACCCAAAAGAAAAGCATGATTTTGAAGAATTTAGTTCAGAAAACCACTTGTTAATATTTTTTTTTTTTAGGTTTATAACATGAGACAAAAACTATTCAAGAAGGTATGTAAGTAGTTACCAAAAGTTAATAAAATGCTGATGAAATTTAGAGAAAAGAGATGTTACCATATTCTTCTACTTTGAATTTTTTCGTCCTTTTCTGTCCATTTGCTTCAATGTTTATAAACCACTCTCCAAGAATAGGGTCATCTGAAAGCTGCATCTCCAAAGAAAGTAAACCTGTGAGAATGAATAGAAAATTAAATATTAACAAGGTATATTTTCACACCACTCTCTCTCTCTCTCTCTTTCTTTTCTCTCACAATTACAGTGGTTAGTACAACAGCAATGGTTATTATTAATGTGGAGGTGCAATGGCCCAGTGGTTAGGGCAGTGGACTCGCGGTCATAGGATCGCGGTTTCGATTCCCAGACCGGGCGTTGTGAGTGTTTATTGAGCGAAAACACCTAAAGCTCCACAAGGCTCCGGCAGGGGATGGTGGTGAACCCTGCTGTACTCTTTCACCACAACTTTCTCTCACTCTTTCTTCCTGTTTCTGTTGTACCTGTAATTCAAAGGGTCAGCCTTGTCACACTGTGTCACGCTGAATATCCCCGAGAACTACCTTAAGGG
>NC_068986.1:31238140-31250623 GCF_001194135.2 Octopus bimaculoides | reverse complement strand
AGGCTCCGGCAGGGGATGGTGGTGAACCCTGCTGTACTCTTTCACCACAACTTTCTCTCACTCTTTCTTCCTGTTTCTGTTGTACCTGTAATTCAAAGGGTCAGCCTTGTCACACTGTGTCACGCTGAATATCCCCGAGAACTACCTTAAGGGTACACGTGTCTGTGGAGTGCTCAGCCACTTGCACGTTAATTTCACGAGCATGCTGTTCCGTTGATCGGATCAACTGGAACCCTCGACGTCGTAAGCGACGGAGTGCCAACACACACATTATTAATGTACTAACCATTGCTATCTCCACCACTAACTCACCTCCTCCACTCTGTCCACCTCCCTCTATCTTCTCTCATACCTTTCTATTTACCTTAGTAATCTCCCTCTGCCACTGAATTAGACACTTTCTCTCCCTCAAATAATTGCCATTCCTTTTCTTACCATCTCAACTTCCAGTAATTCTATAGCTATTATCCCTAAAATTTTACGCCTATACACAAATCCAACACAACTGACTACCCTTCAATTACTATCTATCCGACCCCTATCATTCACCTCCCAACTCTCCACCTCTACCACTACCTCCCTTAATACCCTCAATATCAACACCCTCCTTCTTCCTGAACAAGCTCTCTTATCTCCTCTCACCATTCTCTGTCTTGAAGAATTTTGAGTTGAATATATTGAACCCAGTACTTATTTCTCAAAGCCTGGTACTTATTCTATCAGTCACTATTGCTGAAACACTAAGTTACAGGGATGTAAGCACACCAATACCGGTTGTCAGGCGAGGGACAAGCACAGACACAAACGCATACACACATAGATGTGCGTGTATATATGTATATATATATATTCTTTTATTTGTTTCAGTCATTTGACTTTGACCACGCTGGAGCACTGCCTTTAGTTGAACAAATCGACCCCAGGACTTATTCTTTAGAAGCCTAGTACTTATTCTATCAGTCTCTTTTGCCGAACTGCTAAGTTACAGGGACGTAAACACCAGCATCAGTTGTCAAACGATGGTGGGGGGGACAAACACAGACACATAAACATACACACACACATACACGCATATATACAATGGGTTTCTTTCAGTTTTTGTCTACCAAATCCACTCACAAGGCTTTGGTTGGCCCAAGGCTATAGTGGAAGACACTTGCCCAAGGTGCCATGCAGTGGGACTGAACCCGGAACCATGTGGTTGGTAAGCAAGCCACTTACCACACAGCCACTCCTGTGCCTGCACACCTACTCCTGTGCCTGCACAGCCACTCCTATGCCTACACAGCCACTGACAGACTTCTTTCAGTTTCTGAGCACCAAATCCACTCACAAGGCTTTAGTTGCCCAAAGCTATAGTGAAAGACACCTACCAAAGGTGCCACACAAAGGACTGAACCTGGAACCATGTAGTCGGAAAGCAAGCTTCTTACCATACTGCTATGTCTGCACCTATATTCAACTTCTCAAAATTTCTCTGAGAAGCCTTTTTCCTTGAAGAGGCCCTGTATCTATCCACTTACTCACTCACTCACTCCCACTCTTGCTTGATGAGGCTGGGGTCATCCCTGGTTAATGGTCTCAGAGACGTCATCATGTATAGAACCAGCCAAGTTCACCAGGGTCTTCCATGTCTGACAGTACTGTGCAAGCCCCTCTGCATCCTCCAAGACAATGTCAAGTCTCTGGAAGATCTTCCTTAATCACATTCAACGATTTAGTGTGGGGCCTGCCACTGTATCTATACAGAAAAAAAATTAACTTAATGCTTGCAAAAGATATTCTGCTTACCATCGACATACTGGTCCAACCACTGAACAATTCGTGTACCTTTAGGGTCTGTGATAAATACTTTTTCAATCTAGACAAATAGAAATAGTATATGAGCTTCTGTATATCATATGCATATGTAGATATGGCATTACATCGAGAATTTAGGTTAATGGCAAAATTTAAAATTTAGATAAATAATTAGTAAAAAAAACATTAAAACTTCTGTTTTATATATTATTTAATTCTCTAATATTTGATATTTTCATTCCCTAACTATTAATTCATATAAAAACATGTGCCACTATGCAACTCCTTAAAATATTCACTACAAAAGGAGTTTTTTAGAATATGTGCCTTTATAATGTGCCACTAAAAATAACCTCCATTGTAATATGTACCACAAAAGACCCCCATTGCAATATGTACCAAGTGGCACACCTAAATAATATACATAAGGCAAAAAAAAGAAAAAAATTCAACCAAAATCAAAATTGTTCTAAAGAGAAACCATGTAAACCAAATAATGTATGTATATATGTATCTATGCATGCGCGCGTGCGCGTGTGTGTGTGTATTATGTTATATTCAAGTCAATGCAAAGCTATGGTAGAAGATACATGCACAAGGTGTCATACAATAGATCTTGGAACTGTGTGATTATGAAGTGTACTTCTTAAATGCACATACATAAATGCACTAATATATGTTCGATGACTACTAACCTATGAATAATTGTGAATCCAGATCTAATGCCAAGATTTTAGTGTGTTTAGGGAAAAGATATTGTGGTTACCAAATTGCTGCAGCTATGTAAAACTTGAAGTTATATGTAGCTTATTACCAAATGCTACATATAACTACAATAACTAAATACCCACAGTATTTGTATGTATCTCAGTTTACTTGGTTCACTTAGCCATCAGGAACAGTCTTCATGCATGTAGTCTAAAGAACAACTAAATGTGATTCCCAAATTTATTGTTCTAAGTTAAACTATTTATCACACAAGAGTACAAAGAATAAAATCGTATGTTTTTTTTTATACAACTTATATTCATTGCTTTTATTGTGTCGTTGCTTTTATTGATAAATTGACATATAAAAAGTAGAACTAAATTGAAGAAAAAAATAAATCAGCATGATTTTAATCTAAATACTTACATCTCCAGTCCAGGGTTTATAGTTGCGATCAAATACAAGAGCACGGAATTTCACTGTGAGAATAGAAAAGGAAATTCAAGATTAAAATGAATAACAATAATTCTTTAAAATAATCAACTTTAATCCTTTCAATGCCAATTGTAACTTCAGTCAAATTTCTTCATGAACTGTTGTATTCAACTTCTGTAAGGTAAAAATATCTGGTTGTTCATAAAGAAAATATAAAACTAAATGTCATATTTTACATGGCTAACTTGAACTGGAAACAATGAAGCATAAATAAAATTACTGACTTACTAGTCTATTATGAATCTCAAAGATACTGTTGTCCTTTGGGTAGGCCATTTTGCCAATAAATACACATGGTTGTAGTTCACCTCAGTCTTATCAATTGACTAATTTGTTAATTAATTAGATAGTTAATTAACAAATTAGTTGATTGATAATAAAACAGAAGTGAATAACAGAAGTGTTTATTAGCATCCCAAATTGTTTATTTGATATATCTGATGTGTTTCTGTTTTAACCCTTTCGTTGCTGTATTTATTTTGAGATGCTCTGTGTTTCTTTCAATTAATTTTAAATATAACAAAGAATTTAGTAAAATAACTTGGTTATCATTAAGCTAGAGTGTTAGGAACATGAATTGTGACTAAGGTTTGGTGGAAGATTTTAATTCAAAACTTATGGAAACAAGATAGTTGTATTTGGATCCAGAGCTGGTTTCAGCTGGGTTGGTAACGAAAGGGTTAAGACAGTAGGGTGTAGTTTGAGGGATATTTGCCTACTATTTCTAGCAGGTCAAGCACTACATAGAGGCTCATGGAGGGTTACTTTATCTAACAAGGCTGTCTGCTGAGATGACAAAAATCTTTTACTTATCAAACTATAATATTTACCTGTTTGACCAGGTTTGTAAATTGGTTTGTCAGGTTGAACAAGAATAATCAGCTTTTCAAAAGATATTCTTATTTTATGACTGTCCTCAAATATGACTGTTGAATTCTCAGAGAAGTCAGTGAATCCTTCTCCATAGATACTAAGGACAGCTTTTTTTTCCTTGGTAAAAGGAACATCAATAGGAATGCAGTTTCCAATCGCTGAAATAGAAAATATAATCAATAGAAAATAATAATAATAATAATGAGGCGGAGGAGGAGGAGGAGGAAGAAGAAGAAGAAGAAGAATCCTTTATAATAAAACCACAAAGCCTGAAATTTTGTGGAGGAGATAAGTCAATTACATCGACCCCCCAGTACACACCTGGTACTTAATTTATTGATCCCAAAAGGATGAAAGGCAAAGTCGACCTCAGCAGAATTTGAACTCAGAACATAAAGACAGATGAAATGCCACTAAGCATTTCGCCTGGTGTGCTAACAGTTCTACCAGTTCACTGCCTTTGTGATGATGATGATGATGATGATGACGACAACGACAACAACAACACCACCACCAATCCTTTTTACTATAGGGTGGGAGCTAGTCAGTCACATTTTCCTGATGTGATAACAGTTTTGCCAGCTTGTCGCCTTAATAATAATAATAATAATAATAATAATAATCCTTTCTATTATAGGAGCAAAGCCTGAAACTTTGTGGGGAGGATCAAGTCAATTACATCGAGCCCAGTGCTCAACTGGTACTTATTTTATCAAACCCAAAATGATGAAAGGCAAAGTTGACCCCAGCAGAATTTGAACTCAGAACGTAAAATCAAACAAACTGTTATGAAGTACTTTGCCCAGCATGCTAACGATTCTACCAGCTCCCTAATAATAAAAGTGGTTCTGATGCCATGGTCTAGATTTTCTTGTCTTAACCCTTTTGTGACTGTATTTTTTTTTAAATATCCTCTTTTTATTTCAATTAATTTTGAAAGTAATGAAGAATATAGTAAAATAATTTGTCATCATCATCATCATCATCATTGTTGTTTAATGTCTGTTTTCCATGCTAGCATGGGTTGGACAGTTTGATTGCAGGCCAGTGGCTGCACCAGGCTCCAATCTGATCTGACAATGTTTCTACCGCTGGATATCCTTCCTAACGCCAACCACTTCAAGAGTGCAGTGGGTGCTTTTTATGTGCCACTAGCACAGGAGCCAGTCAGGTGGGCCTGGCATCAATTATGTTTAGATAGTGCTTTTTATGTGCCACCGGCATGGGAGCCAGTCAGAGGGCACTAGCCACAGCTACGATATTGGTTTTACTTGACTCAACAGGTCTTCTCAAGCATATCATATCACCCCACACATCAGGGGTATTCTTAACTGGGCTGGACATGCATGGTTGCGATCTCACTTTAGTTGCCAGGTCCTCGCAATCACAGTATATCTCCAAAGGTCTCGATTTCCTGTCATTGGCCTCTGTGAGGCCTAATGTTCGAAGGTCATGCTTCACCACCTCATCCCATGTCTTCCTTGATCTACCTCTTCCACAGGTTCCTTCCACAGTTAAGGAGTGGCACTTCCTCACACAGCTATCCTCATCCATACGTAACACATGACCATACCAGCACAGTTCTCTCTCTTGCACACCACATTTGATGCTTCTTATACCCAACTTTTCTCTTAGGGCACTTACATTCTGTCGTGTATGCACACTGACATTACACATCCAGCAGAGCATACTGGCTTCGTTTCTTTCAAACCTACGCATGTCCTCAGCAGTCATGGCCCATGTTTCACTGCCATGTAGCATGGCAGTTTGCACACATGCATCATACAGTCTACCTTTCATCTGTGTATGTGTGTAAGTGTGTGTGCGTGCATGCATCTGTGTGTGTGCGTGTGCATGTGTGTGCATGCGCACACATCTGTGTGTGTGTGTGTTTGTCTGTGCATCTGTGTGTGTGTAAGTGCGTGTGCATGCACATATCTGTGTATGTGTTTGTTTGTGCATCTGTGTATGTGTAAGTGTGTGTGTGTGCATGCACACGCATCTGTGTGTATGTTTGTCTGTACATCTGTGTATGTGTGTGTGTAAGTGTGTGTGCGTGCATGCATCTGTGTGTGTGTGTGTGTTTGTCTGTGTGTTTGTCTGTGCATCTGTGTGTGTGTGTGTGTGCATGCGCACGCATCTGTGTGTGTATGTTTGTCTGTGCATCTGTGTGTGTGTGTGTGTCCACACCACTTGACAACCAGTGTTGGTGTGCTTACACACCCGTAACTTAACGGTTCAGCAAAAGTGACCAATAAAATAAGTACCAGTCTTAGCAAAAAATAAGTACTGAGCTTGATTTATTTGGCTAAGAATTCTTCCAGGTGGTGCCCCTGCATGGCCACAGTCTAATGACTGAAAACAAGTCCATGATAAATGATAAAAGATACTAACACACAAGAACAGAAATGAGGCTGGGACAGAAAAAGAGATGAAACAAGTTCATTTCAATATATTACTTACCATTGGGGTACACTTCTTTTTTAGAGAAAAGTGTCATAGCTGAAGCCGTCAGGTTAACTTCCACACTAGCTGATGTCATATCCTGGAAATGTACACATGCCCAGCTCCTTTCATTTGCTGTCATAATCCAAGGAAAACTCATAAAGTAGCCACTGAAATATAAGTATGAAACATTACAGTTAGCAAAATTATAACATTTCAATGTATGTTTTATACAAACGTATTCTTCAAGTAAATGTGTTTCGCATAAATAATAATCATTGTTGTCTTAACATCCCTTTTTCCATGCTTTTCCGTCCCCTTTTCCAAGCCAGATGGAATTCAATGTGACAGATTTTCTATGGTTGAATACTCTTCCTGTCGCCAGTCCCTCACTTGTTTCCAAGCAAGGTAATAATTCCCTATGGCCAGACATGTTTACCACTATTACATGATGTCAAGACAAGGACGCACACACACACACACACACACACACACACACACACACACACACACAAACATGCACACACAAACACATACACATATATGATGTGTTTCTTTCAGTTTCCATCTACCATATCCCCGCAAAGGTTTTTGTTGGCTCGGGGCTATAATAAAAGACACTTGTACAAGGTTCCACACAGGGTGACTGAAAACCATACGGTTGATAAACAAAGATAATGTGCACTTCACATTAATGTGTATTACACATTAATGTATGTCCCATTTAAACATGTTTCACATAAATGCTATCAACTAAGATGTCAGTTGTTTATAATGATAACTCAACATTTCCCATCTACCACCCGACAGTAGAGAGGCAGAAGAAAAGTTCTGGAGTAAATTCTCTTTAATATTTAGTTCCAAACTTCCATGTTCTCATTTCAAGTCCTGCAGTGATTGGCTTGGCTTTTTATCACTCATATCTACACATATCATCATCGTCGTCATCACCTTCATTTTACATCCATTTTCTATGTAGGCATGGGTTGGATGCTTTGACAAGAGCTGGCAAACTGGTGGACTGCACTAGGCTCTAGCCATCAATTTTAGCATGGTTTCTATGACTGGATGGCCTTCCTAACACCAACAACTTTGCATAATGTACTGGGTGCCTTTTACATGGCACCAGCACAAGTACTTTTTATGTGATGCCAGCATGGGTCCTCTTTTACATGGTGCCGTCACAAGTGCTCCTTTACATAACATAAGCACAGGCGCTTTTTATGTGGTGCCAGCATGGGCCATTATCATGTGGCCCCAGAATAGGTGCTTCTTACATGTTACTAGCACATGTGGTTGGGAAATTATTTCAGTCAGAATTTCTAACTGAGAGTTTTCACTTGCTCAATCAACTGTTCACTGAATTAAAATGTAAGTGGCTAAGTATACCATAAAACATGTATACTCTTTGCATAATCCTGAGACAGAATCAGCATGAAACAGTGTGGACAAATATGGACTTTTGAATTACATGTACAGTTCATCTGATGAGCTTCCACACAGTTTCCATTGACCCAATTTCACACACAAGGCTTGGATCAATGCACTGTTATAGAAAAAGACATTTGTCCCAAGATACCATGCAATAGAATCAAACCCATAATTTTGTGATTGGAAGCAAGTTTTATAACCACATCTCTACATACACATACATATATGTGTATGTATGTATATATATGTGTGTGTATGTATATATATATATGTATGTATATATATATATATATATATATATATATATATATATATATATATATATATATATATATATATATATATATATATACACACACACACATTATGTATAAACAAATACATATACATGAACACTTATATATATATACACAAACATACTTGCTTGTATTATAGTTATGTAAACAAAAAACACATTTTACTCTAACACACATACAAATGAACCCCAAAAATATGTTTGTATGGCCTTCAACCCATTTACATATAAGGAAATAGAAAATTGTTTTACATAAATAATATACGAGACTAATTTTGTATGTTAACATAACTTTCAATTGAATTCCATATTAATTAATATTTGGCTTGTTTGTCTTGTACAATCACCTATTTATCGTGTTCTGCACAATACTTTTTTTTTTTACTATAATTAAAACCATCATTTGATCTATCAATTAAAAATTTCATCATCATCATCATCATCGTTTAACGTCCGCTTTCCATGCTAGCATGGGTTGGACAATTTGACTGAGGACTGGCGAACCAGATGGCTGCACCAGGCTCCAATCTGATCTAGCAGAGTTTCTACAGCTGGTTGCCCTTCCTAACGCCAACCACTCCAAGAGTGTAGTGGGTGCTTTTACGTGTCACCGGCACGAGGGCCAGTCAGGTGGAACTGGCAACAGCCACACTCAAAATGGTGTATTTTATGTGCCACCTGCACAAGAGCCAGTCCAGCGGTACTGGCAACGATCTCACTTGAAAGTCCTTACATATGCCATGGGCACAAGTACCAGAAAGGCGACGCTGGGCACAGGTGCCATACACTCTGTCATCTAATTGGTTACTGTAGAAGATGACAGGAGAAATAGAGGAAAGCTGTGGTCACTTTTCCTGTGGTGCTAATATATTATATGGGATAACTTTACATTAAAGTGTGGGAAGGTTACAGAAGACATGGTAGAAAACATCCATTCAAACTAAATATTAAGTTAAGTCCCTTTTGTACTAAGTTCAAAACCACACTGATATTGCCTTATGTATTTCATACACTCAGGTACCATGACATGAATATCGTTTTGTTTTAATGATTAAGGGTGATGTTCATTACCTTTACAGACCCTCCAAGACTGGGGGAAGGAGAGAGAAGCAGGACATTATCATTAACTGTTTAGCAGTAAAGCCAGCTATGTCTGGCCCAAATGTCTAGCAGTCTTATGTTAAAAATCAACCAGATCCAGCATCTCACACCTACCCAACAATGTTATTCAAAAAATAAACAATCACATCATCAAAATCTCAAAGCTACAAGACAATGCATGATTAATTCAAAATAATGTAAGTAATCATTACATTTGACAGGGTAGTCTTAATGTCAAAGAGTCAAAATGGAGATTTTGACAGGGTGGATCCCACAGAAAGCAGCTAAGGGCTGGTGGTAGCATTAAACTGGTCTATTATTCAAGAAGTGGAACAGTCTCTCAAACAGGTTTCTACAGCTTCAGTCTAACAAAGTTTCACTTACAAGCCTTAGGTGAACTCAACGCTATGACAGAAAACTCTTGCCCGTGATGCTACACACTGCAATCAAACCTCAAAACAACAGAACAGAACCTAGAGGGACAGATTTATATATTCTTAGGAACTGATTTTGACATTCCTAATTGCTAGAAATATTTGGCCTCACTATATTTAATTATTTCTCATAAAAAGCACTGGTGCTGCTCCTACATATAAAGCACTAGTAAAATAGGTTTTTAAAAAGAAAAACCTAAAAGATATATAATCTAGTATAAGGATTTCCCTCAAACATTGAATTTATTTTAAAAGGTTCCACTTAGCTCTTCAGAGGGCCACATGGAAGTCCTTAAGGCTACAAGTTCCCTACCTTGACGTCATTCAGTTTGGTAGAAATAACCAAATCTCCCTCAAATCTCATACTACCATAAAAATGTATTGTATACATAAGACAATAATTTATCCTGAATACGAGGTCTGATCAAAAAGTTTTGAGACAGGTACTATAAAAAGAAAATTACAACACATATCAATTCAACATCTAATCTCCTTCAAAATAGTCCCCTTCTGAAGCCACACACTTCATCCAGCATTGTTTCATTGATGGAAGCATTTCTGGAACTCCTTTTTTGGGATATCAAGCAACTACTTCATTGCATTCTCTTGGATTTCCTTGACATCTTGAAATCCCGTTGGGGTCTTTTACTGTGGAGACTGAGCCTTGGTTTTTGGGGTCACAGCCAGATCTACAATTCGTCACCTGATATGACTGTTTTCAAAAAGTTTTCATCTTTCTCAACACAATCAATGAGATCTTATACAGCTGAAACCTAATCTTCTTTCTGAGACGACCATGCTTTACACATTTTATGTCCAAGCACTGCTACAAACAACAGAAGTGAGCAAGAATGTTATAACTTAGTATGCATGTGCAACAGAGTTCAAGGTCAATCTGCGCCAAGTGACTTCACCGCATACTTTCAAAAAATATTGTGATGTGTGTCAATGTATATGTCTATGTGCTCACTATTTTTCTTTTTACATCAAATTCCCTTATAATCGTAATTTATACACTCTGGAAAGTATTTGTTTAAAAAATTCATTAAAAAAATACCTATTTTCTGAAGGTGGTAGAGGAAACAAAGCCTATTCGTGTGAACTTTCCGAAACTCGTCTTTCCACCCACAGAAAAAATATTTCCAAACAAATTCCGATATAGTTGGGATCTACACAATCTGAAGCATGTTTGCAGAAAATTTCATTTAAAAATATCAATTTTTCTGGAAGTTATGAGAAAACGAAGGTGGAGAGGAACACACGTGTAGGAATGCGAAGCTGTGTTGGTCTGCATTGCCGTTGCTTAGAAACCCTGATTCTGGATACAATGTATGGAGAGCCAATGTAAATGTATCTCCGTTGACTTCGACGGTGAGTGTTCAGTTGTTCGATCGATTTAACTAACTACTTACTCATTGAATTAGCATGTAAGTGGTTGAGTATTTCACAGACAAGAAGACCCTCAGCATGATTCTCAGGCAGATGTATGTGAAACGTTTAACTCATCAGGCACAAGCACTCACCCTTTACTGAAGACGTGTGTGTGTGTGTTACGTCCCCGTAACTTAGCGGTTCGGAAAAAAAACCCGATAGAATAAGTACTAGGCATACAACGAACTTGTCCTGAGGTCGATTTATAATATGTAAGGCAGCGAGCTGGCAGAAACGTTAACATACTGGGCGAAATACTTAGCGGTATTTCGTCTGTCTTTATGTTCTGAGTTCAAATTCCGCCGAGGTCGACTTTGCCTTTCATTCTTTCGGGAATCTATAATATAAACACCAGTTGAGTACTGGGGTCGATATAATCGACTAACCCCCTACGCAGGTGTTGCTGGCCTTGTGCCAAAATTTGAAACCCATATTTATATTATGCATTCATACACAATTGTTTGTATGTATGTATGTATGCATGTGTGTATGCATGTATGTATGTATGTATGTATGTATGTATGTACACAAACACACACACACTGTGAAACAAACAAGCAAGCAAAGAGATTGAGAGAGTTTGGTAGAAGCGAGATATATGTTTGTAATATAATTAGGCTATTTCTGATTTCGAAACCTATCTAGATCAACTTTGCATTTCATCCTTTGGGGTTCGTACAATAAAATAGGTAGCAGTCAAATACTGTGGTATAAACGCATCCATCCACGCTCACACACACACACACACACAACTACTCGCATTCATAGATACAAACTTTGTGATTGCATCTATGTAAGAAATCGGTCGATATATGTGTGTATATGAATACACACACACACACACACATACGCACACACACTTTATATAAACAGTGACCAGAAACAAATGTTTGTACGTGAGTGATTGAACGTGCTTTTTTTTTTTCCTTTTTCAATGTATGAAGAGATTCATACTATGGTACCACCACAAAAACAGAGATTTAAAAAAAAACGTATAATAATTACCTTCTGGCTACAGTAATGAGCCCTGCTAGTAAAACTAGATATATTGCTATTCGGTCCCTCATCTTGTCCTTCTCCAAGTGGAGAATCTTTCGAAAAAGAAGTTTCGCTTCTGTTTAACTTCGAGTTGGATGGTAACTTGATTCTTTGAGAGTAGCAGCAGGAGCGACAATAGCGAAGTTGGCGAAGGCAGTGGCGTTGACGGCGGGGACGAAGAACGTGATGCCTTGGGACTGTCGCGACTATTAAACGGGCATTTAAGAGGCCGAAAATAATATTTCACCAAAAAAAAAAAAGAAAAATGTTTAATGTGTTTCTTTAAAAGCAAGTGATATGATTTGCGCGTGTGTGTATGTATATATATCAGAGGATGTCTGCATATATGCGTGTGTGTTTATCTTCTATGTTTTGCTTATGCCAGTCGTTGGACTGTGGCCATGCTGGGGCACCTGGAGTGCATTTCCTTGT
>NC_068986.1:31225308-31238110 GCF_001194135.2 Octopus bimaculoides | reverse complement strand
TATATATATATATATATATATATATTTCTTTTTGACAGTAACTTCGAGTTACGCCAAGTGTACGGCTAATTCAAACTCTAAAATCTAACGACTAGCATTGAACTTAAATAACATTTAATTCAAAGGATGGGTATGAAGCAATTGGTTTATATGGGAGGGGTTATGATTAAGGAAGCTAATACGTAATAATTATGACACGGCGGTCATGTTAGGAAGAAGTTTCAGTTATGAGGCGGAATTTAAGGTGGATGTTCGAAGGATAAATGATCAGAGTGGTAGAAATTTGACAGAAATAATAAATTATGAAGATTGGGAGGCAATAGGTTCAGTTAAATGACCAGTTTTTTTTATGACAAATGAAGGTGACATGTCTTTTCAAACCCACCCACTCACTCAACAACATCCACACATACTCAGATATATTATGTATAAATACACGCATACACATGTATAAATATGTTCAGTTACTTACTTATATGTTTATACGTATGCATGTATGTGTATACGCATGCACATGTTTATATATACGAACACAAAAGCATATTAGTAGACACACCCACGTATATATCGATATATACGCAACCAGTCCGACAAAAATAACCTGGACCCGAGGTCCTGGGGTTACTGGCGCTCCTCCCCTTTTTATCTGCAGCATCCTAAACGCATGACGGGCCCCAACGCCGCCATCCTAACACATGACATGATGCACAAAGTGACTACCAGAGTAACTGATACTTTCAACTGGCTCTAATAATCCCTCCCTTCCAATTAATTCTCTTTTGTATATTTGATGTTAACACCCATTGCAGTAATGCATCAAGCCCACCCTGCGGCACAATTGAATAGTTGAACTCTGACTCGATAAATCCTGATTTCGTTTCAGACAAATCCTAGAAACATTAATCTTAAGTTCTGCAACTTTTACACGAATTAGTGTCCTGTCCTGAAACATTCTTACATCCTACCATAAAATATCATTGTTTCTGTGGTCTAACGTTAAAAACGTGACTATATCAGTGTAAATTTAATTGCCCGATGGTTTTGCGCACACGCACGCATATACACACACGCACATATATTCTTTTCCTTTATTTGTTTCAGTCATTTGACTGCGGCCATGCTGAAGCACTGCCTTTGGTCGAAGAAATCGACCCCAGGACTTATTCTTCGTAAGCCTAGTACTTATTCTATCGATCTCTTTTGCCGAACCGCTAAGTTACGGGGACGTAAACACACCAACATCAGTACCAGTTACGCATTGGGGTCGATGTAATCAACTTAATCCCTTTGTCTGTCCTTGTTTGTCCCCTCTATCTTTAGCCCCTTGTGAGCAATAAAGAAATAAGAATGGAAGGTGGATGTTAAACAATGATGATGATGATGATATATATTTTGTGAAGGTGCATGGCTCAGTGGTTAAAGCATTGGGCTCGCAATCATGAAGTAGTGAGTTCAATCCCCAGATTAGATGTTTATGTTGTGTTCTTGAGCAACACACTTTATTTTACGTTGCTCCAGTTCACTCAGATGTAGAAATGAGTCGCGATGTCACTGGTGCCAAGCTGTATTGGCCTTTGCCTTTCCCTTGGATAACATCTGTGGCATGGAGAGGGATGGATAGTATGCATGGGCAACTACTGGTTTTCCATAAAAACGACATTACCCAGATTTGTGCCAAGGAGGGGACCTTGGATAACATCTGTGGCATGGAGAGGGGTGGATAGTATGCATGGGCAACTACTGGTTTTCCATAAAAACGACATTACCCAGATTTGTGCCAAGGAGGGGAACTTTCTAGGTGCAGTCCTATTGTCATTCATAACCGAACGGTAAGGTAAAGAACATAAAGAATATGTAAAATATTACTAAGAGTAATGAGTAACTATGTGAAAATAAATATGGAAATTTAGAGAACTGAAACTGTATTGTTATCTAGAGTAAGAATGAGAGTATCTGTTATTGGTTAAAGCTGAATAGAGAAATTGTGCATATTTCTGATAAATAGTTAAGCATAGAACAATTCAGTTAAGTGGAAATGAACTTGGAAATAGAAGTATTACAATAAAATAGTGTGTGATCATGAATGTCTCTTAATTGATTAAAAGTGAAACAAGGAATAGGGAGAATGATTGTTCCTGGTAAAAATAAAATTAATGATTCATTAAGTCAGGTAATGGCATGATTTTCCATTGTTTCAGCAGGTACTTGTCAAAGTGGCAACATTAAGTAAATATCTCTAATCTGAACATTTAGATAGTTTACAGATTTATTCAGTTTTTGAGTATTGAACTCTACTCAACAAAGTCCCTCTTCTTCATTCCTTTACACTCATTTACTAGCTTTACCATTCTCTAAATTCTTCCAGCCTCCAGCACTTATCCAGCTACTTCTTGTTTAACACTGAGGTTATGTAGCTCAACTCACTTCTACTTAAATGCTCAGCCATCTACATATGCTCAACTTTTCTTGGCTCTTCAATTCAACCCAGAATAACATCCCTGCTACAAATTCTTTGACATTTGCCACTTTGGACAGCCTGTATACATTGTCTTCTCACTTACATGTATAAACTCTCCAAATATTCTTAAACTCTTTCTCACCTCCAGCCCCAGTTTTTATCCTTCTATCACAGTCTCTTTCTAAATCAGATCCTCTAATCATTGCCTCATCAAAGCAATCCACCTCACATAATCCTAGTGCAAAACAACTCCTTATATTAAACCCTCTCACACTTCAGGTCAACAAATTGATCAAAACTACCAATTCTATGCTGATTACTCTCGACTAAAAATTTGCTACACTCTTAAACCATAAAAGACTTCTAAGTGGGTAACTGAAATGGTCCTCCTGGAGATGTTCTTCTATATTCCTCACACAATTAAGGCTACAATCATAAACCTCTGGTGATCTTTCATGGAAATTACACATCAGTGGTTCCATTCTCAGAACAAGCAAGGTGGACTGTTAGAGAATGACAGCCACTGTTCCTCTGCAGTTATTGTTGTAGTATACATCCAGACAGAATAACCTTAAACAGTATCAACAATAAGTAACTACTGTGCTCTGACCAAGTCCACCTTACTTGTCTCTGTTTAATTATCAAACTTTCTCTCATCAGTATGTTACATAGCAATCTGTAGATGTTTTAGGTCCTCTCTTCATTTCTTCAAAAGGTTATTGCAATGGTTTTGCTCTCCTGAACCAGCAAGTTGTATACCAACCATGTGAAACCCCTTTCAATGCTCCTGTTTCATATTCACCCATAATCACCATCTCAACACTTAGCTGATTCTTCATCCGCGTTGTTGTAATTTTCTGGAACTCCCTTTTCTGTCTACATTTTCCTTGTATGCACCAGTCTGAATAGCTTCAAACTAAACATCATTCACATTAACAACTTCAACCTGGAAAGGTTAACAAAGGCTATGAGCACGACCCCTTTCCATTGCACAACATAAATTAAACAAAGCTATCAAAAGACACCAATATTTTCTGAGGTTATCAAGCCACCCAATTTCTATTCTTGGGTCATATTCACCATTAATACTCTTGGAAAAAATCATGAATCTCATAGCATTTGATGTCTCCTGCCCTTAAAATTATCAGAACTAAAACTTTATTTAAAAAAAACATTACATATTTCAGATGAAAACAAAAGAATTCTTAGTTCAGGGGAAACAAATGAGTGAAAATATATACTTTTGTTTATTTAGTTTACAATTTCATTCCATATGTTTGAAACCATTCCCTTTTAAAATACACAAAAGTTACTAAAGTTCTAGAATTCAAATATTTGATTTTTTTCCCTGGATATTACTGTTTATAAATGTTGGCTTACTTGGTTAAGATATAAACATATAGACTTTTCTTTATCATACAGCACTTGAGTAAATATACAAAATGCCGAGCTTACAATAAAAGGATGGTGACAGGAGATATGAATAGGGTTTAAACATGCTGAGATGAATTCCAGTGGAATCTAATTCCCCCCCAGTTACTAAACTTTTGGGAATAGATGACTTACAAATAGTAAATATATTGAATTAACAAAACATGAGGTCATTTTACAAGTTATCTCTTGAAATCTACATTTGCTCACTTGAAACTCTTATTCGCTTTTCTCACGAATCCATTGTGAAGAAATTTATATGATTTAATGGAAGGATGGTAAAGGAGTAGATCTAGTTCTGAACTAAATGACTTATATGATTTTATCTCTCTTAGTATTTTATTCAGACCTCCTCTATCTTCAGTCCCACCCTCACTCAAAATACAGAAATCGTTTCAGATATTGGCATGGTATTTAGTTCATTGTAGTAGTATGGAGGTAGGTAAGGCTGTAGTATATCTCCTGCTGAAAATAAGTGTCCGATGTTAAGGTTTCACAATGATCAAGGGGATAAGATGTTGGTTTCTTAAACAGAAAATATAAAAACTTTGGTTTTATTGTTCCCAGTGTTTTCAACATCAGAAATAACCATAATAGAGTTATAATACAGTGATTAAGAAAATGCTTGGAGTTAACTAGCATTATATTTTAGTCAAGCAAAGCAAGGGAAAAACTTCTACTTTTTTGGATTATTAGAATTCCTTAGCGAAGGTATAAACTTTGTTGGATATTAGAGGAAGATCCAAGAGAGATTGGGAAGATAAGGAAGAGAAGATATCAGGGCCTGCCTGAAGCAACAGCCTCCAATTGATCTAGCTGGTTTGCCAATTGTGACAAGTTAAGTTCACGGATGTTATCCAGCCATCTTGTTTATGGTCTGCCCCTGGGTTTTCTGCCAGTTGGTTTTTGCCTGTAAAACCTGTCCAGCAATTCTTCCTGAGACATTTTTTTACCACAGGTGCATAACATCAGGGCTGTGATTTCTCATTTCAAAGAAGTAATGACTCTACCTGGAGTGCCTCTCTGATTCCTGAGCAATCGTCTGATACCAGCCCACCTGAGATTAATTTTATGATATAAATTTCCTGATTTAAAGTGATTTAACCCTTTAGCATTTAAACCAGCCATATCCAGCCAAAATATTCTACCTGTTTTAAGTCAAAAATTGACCAGATCCAACCTCTCACACCTACTCTACAATGTCATTCTAAAAATATACAATTACTTAATCACAATACTGAAGCTATGGGATAAATGCCTGATAAATTTCAAACAATGTGACTAAATAAACAATAAATTGGACATAGAAATCTGAATGCTAAAGGGTTATACTAAAACCCACCATCAAAGTTTTATGTTAATTCATGTCTAAACACCGGATTAAAAATGACAAAATTATTTTACTAAATTCTTTGTTATTTTAAAAATTAATTGAAATAAAAGCAATGTGTTTTAACAGAAATATAGAAATGAAAGGGTTAATTTATTGACATTTCATTAAACAGTTACCATAAATCTAAATCTTGATAGTCTTTAATTCATTTGATTTTTTAGCACCATTTGTTGGTAAACACAGCAAACTTTCTACTTTAACTCATGAAAATGAAGTCTCAAAATCTCCATCAAATTTATATTCAATCTAATACATTTTGCTAGTTTCTTGCTCAAAATTAGAAAATAATTTTATCTATTAATCAAAACTGACTTTATTTACACATGCAATTAATAATCAATTTTACATACATTTCCTGCTTAATGGTTTGGCATTTTAAAAATACTATGCAATTATTATACAATTATTAATTGCCTATAATTATTACAGACAATTAAACAGAATTCATCATCATCATCATCATCGTTTAACATCCGCTTTCCATGCTAGCATGGGTTGGACGATTTGACTGAGGACTGGTGAAACTGGATGGCAACACCAGGCTCCAATCTAAATTTGGCAGAGTTTCTACAGCTGGATGCCCTTCCTAACGCCAACCACTAATGAAAGCAATAAGGAAAGAAACAAAGTATTTTTAAAATTTTTATTATCAATTTTTAACAAAAGATTTAAAAACTGATGCAATCAAAGAATTGTTTGCAACAAAGCAGGTATTTATTTGTCTCTGATCAACATCAGCCAATGTTCAGACCATTTGTGCACATAGCAGTAACAACAAAACACTCAATCCACCTGAACGAACCAATGTAAGTTTTGGTTTAGATCAGCTCCTCATTCTAATGACATTGGTATGCCAAAAGGTAGAATAATACACAGGTGCCAAATTAATTTAATTTAATTACAGGACAAACTTTGCTGAGGCTGAAGTCAAATTCGGGTGGATCCTGTAAAAACAACAAAGAAAAATATTTAATTTTAATTCTACAAAGTTATTGCATATTTTTTTAACTGCTCTCATCTGTCTTTTTTTAGTTGTAAATATCTTATATAACAATTCTTGCTCTGAAAATAAACAGATAGGTGCAGGAGTGGCTGTGCGGTAAGTAGCTTGCTTACCAACCACATGATTCCAGGTTCAATCCCACTGCATGGCACTTTGGGCAAGTGTCTTCTACTATAGCCTCGGGCTGAGCTTGTAAGAAAATTCAAAAGAAATACGGTAACAATTGCTTTCACTTGCCCCAACAGGTCTTCGCAAGCCGAGTTCAGTGTCCAATGGAGGAGATGTTGGCATGGGTGCCAGTCGTTGAATTTAGTTCGATTTCGATTTCACTTGCCTCAACAGGTCTTTGCAAGTGGAGTTTAGTGTCCAATGAAGGAAAGGTACGCATAAGTGGGCTGGCTACTCCCCTGGCAGAGGCCTTAGATTATGGTCTCACTTGGCTTGCCACATGGGTGCCAGTCGTCGAATTTAGTTCGATTAACAAAATGAATAAATAAGTATTCCATTTGACAGAATAATCTGAATGCTAAAGAGTTAAATGTTTTCAGAGTAGCATCTGAAAAGACATTCAGAAAATTAATAATCTGTAATGTGTGAAACACTTGGGAGCAGATTACACTAATCCCAAGATTCATATGAAGGAAAGAATACAAACTGAATATACTTACTGAGGAGTCCTTTTTGTGACCACTTAACAATAGTTTCATCACAACATAATTAGTTTTTGCAATTTTGATTAGGTTTTGAACCTGAAATCATGAAAGAAATTCATCATTAAAATTTGATGACCTACAAAATCAAACTAGATCTCAGCTTTTGATAATGTCGAAGTATAAGGAAAAAAAACTATGTTCAAACTATGTTTTTTAAAGATTCTTGAAGACAATGAAATATACTTCAAGAGTGTAAAGAGTGAGAACAAATACCAAAAGCATTCTATCAAACATTCAAACAATTCTGGCAATTTGCCACATTGGTAGTTTATTAGTGAAGTCGAGAAGAGGTTGAGTAAGGCATTGCTAATTTACCAATATTTCAGTGAACTTAATTCCAACTTGATATGTAGTGTCAATGGATAATGCATGCCAAATATGAAAATACCATTATTTAGTGGTGGAAGATTCCTTTGGTAAATAAAGACCAGAGATTAATTAGGTCATAGCCAAAGCCCCATACACTGAGAAGCAAAATTAAGACAAATAAAAGGATGTTATATCCCAAGACACTCCAACTTAAGCCAATAGAAAAAGATTAAACATTAAAATAGTAATGGCTCATGGAGTTTTTTGCTTTTTTTTATTATAAATACATTTATTTTTGTCTGTTAATATCATAAACAACATTAATGCAGTGAGATGGTAGAATCATTAGCACACCAGATGAAATGCCACTAAGCATTTCATCCATCTTTACGTTCTGTGTTCAAATTCCACTGAGGTTGACTTTGCCTTTCAGAGTGCCAAAATTTGAAATCAATATCATAAACAACTTTATGTTAAACTCTTTCTTTGATTGCCTGCAAATATGATGGTGATCTTTCCTTCTGGGAATAATTTATCAAAAGACAGGCAGTAATCATTTGTTAAGATTTCATTCACTTTACTTACGCACCAGAAATCAAACAGCCATCACCATACTGTAAGCTTATATGATGTTTGGATTACGGAAAAACAAATTTTAAAAAAAAAATAATAATAATCATTAAATACATTCCTTTTTATTTTACTTTTTAACTAGTAAGAACTAAAAATGAAAGTCAAAAGTTTAAATTTCACAAAAGCAAAACAGCAGTGTATGTTATGAAAATGGAGAACAGGGCAGACATATTAGATGATTATCACCATGTTTACACTAGTTAAAAACCCAATTCAATGCATATATATATATATATATACACCCACACTTATATATACATTTATATATATACAAACATACACACACACGCATACATATATACATACACACACACACACAATCATTCATCCACCATCTTCTAATTTTACATACTGTTAATATTCATCATCATTATCGTCATCGTTTTACGCCTGTTTTTCCATGCTGGCATAAATTGGACTTAATGTCTCACATGTAACTGGAGGTTAGTGTACTAAACACAATCAGACTCAATATAAACAATGAAAGTTATTACAGTATACACTGTACCGAATATCAATAAAAATATCATGCCAGAAGCTGTTACTGCTGCCCATTCCAATATTTCATGGGGCAATGTTTGTAAATATTTTGTTGTTTAGCTCTAGGTTCACCCCAATTCAGTAAATCTATGAATAAAAGCATTCCAGTCATATATCAGGGATTATATTGTTCAATAAGTTCTCTCCTCATCTTTTCTTTCTTTTTTTTTTAAGCTATATTTGAAGAAATCTGGCTGGTATTTTTAACATGTTGAGTAACTGTGTAGAGGGTACTGTGAGCACAAATAAACAATCAAAGAATTGCAGAAGCTCATAAATGCCAGCATCTATCGACAGACTGTGAAGCATTAAAACAGAAGAGAGACAAATATCATTCTAAATAAGTTGCTAGTTAAGAAGTTCACTTCCCAACCATATGTTACCGGGTTCAGTCCTGCTCAATAGCACCTTGGGCAAGTGTCTTCTACAATAGCCCCAGCCTGACCAAAGCTTTGTGAGTGGATTTGATAAACATATTCATGGGTGTGTGTGTGTGTGTGTGTGTGTGAGAGACCTTGTCTTGACATCGTGTAAGAGTTGTAAAATGAATGTGTATCACCAACACACAAGCAATGTCCATTGTTTTTAACATTCTGTTAAAACATGTCTGGCTTTGGATGCAAGTGAGATATGTTGACAAGAAGGACATCTTTTTATATTAAAAAAGTTACTTTAGTAATTTACACATACACTGAAATATGTTGTTACATGTATTCCAGTTTCAGAATAGGTACACTGTGTCCCTGCATGTCAATTGAGAGGGGCAACTAAAAGGGTAAGAGCATCTGGCCAAAAAACACTGTCTCAGAAAATCTAATTCATGCCATGGATAGGCAGACATGAAACAACATTAATGATATAAACAGATGAAGATCAAATTTTGAAATAAAATTCACTGGTTTCTTATAACTGGATAGAACATCAAGTTTCAGAAAAGAAATGGTTAAGTTAGTTGAATTGAAATCATACTGAAATAAATAAATAACATTTTTTTAAAATATTTCAAAGACAAAACTCACTTCCTCGTTGGGATTGGGTATATTCTCATAGAAGGTCTTAGCCTGGTGGAATTGTTTACAAGCTAACCCATACATTTCAGTAGATGCTCGTTCATAATTATACTTTGATAAATCATTCATTTCCTGAGGAAAATTCCAAAGTTGAAGAAAGAAATTTGACAAAAATTAGGTAAACAAAAATTTAACTAAATGATAAACAGTCAAAAAACACTGAAACATTTAAAATGGGACATAGTTAAATAAGTATTACTGCAAAAGTACTCCTTTAACCCTTTCGTTACCAACCCAGCTGAAACTGGCACTGGGGACAGATGTCTTGTTTTCATAAAATTTTGAATTAAAATCTTCCACCAAACCTTAGTCATAATTTATGTTCCTAACACTAGCTGAATGATAACAGTTATTTTACTAAATTCTTTGTTAAATTTAAAGTAATTGAAAGAAACACAAATAATTACAGTAACGAAAGGGTTAACTACTACCAATATGTCAATAATTTATAGACATGACTGCTAAATAAAATGTGTAGAGAAATCTGTGGGTTTCTTTTAGTCTCATTTAATTTTTTTTTCACAATTTACATGCAGTAAAAACAAAGAGAACAAAATATAAATTCAAAAGAACTTATAGAAATGACGGCCCTTTTTATGACAAACAACTCCACCATGAGGCAACAGTAAAATCTATTGCCAGCAGGGCATATTGAAGCAAGTTATAATATAAAGCGTGTATAATGACAAAACCCCACAAAAAAGAAGCCATAATCTTACCTTGTAACGTGAATAGTGTACCATAGGGGGAGTAACGAAGTGTACAAATGGTGCAAATCGATGTGAATAACGGATCTCTTCATTATCAAATTCAAATTTTGATTTCTTCATCCGACCATCCAACTGAAAACCCATCAAAGCCTGAGGAAATGGGACACAATAAAATTAGGTTTTGAGTAAAGCAAGAGACAAAAGAAAATTTTTTTTTTTAATTTTTACTTGTTGGGTCCAGAGAAAGTAGCAGGGTTCATGGCCTCTGCAAGCCCTCTTAGACCAGTCAGACTGATTCCATCAATGGCCCTGCAGTTAACACCTGCAGGAAGGCATGAACAAGGAGGGAATTCTAAAGGGTCAACCTACAGAAGAAAGAAGGATTGATACGATCACAAATTTGAAGATGAAAGATATACACCAGGGGTTTTCAAACTTTTTGACTTGCAGACCCCTTTATATTTCAGGCTTTACCTTAGGGACCCCCTTATAAACGCTTATGAAATTTATACATAAATATTTGCTTAAAATAACATATATTTTTACATTTATTTATTTAACAGTATTTAACAAATAGGTTTATTGTCAATTAAAAGATTTCGATTAAAAACCATATATAAAATCAAATTGCCCATAAAAAGTATTTGCTGTCCACGGACCCCGTCTTGTCCTTGCGGATCCCCTGTGGTCTGCGGACCACAGTTTGAAAACTCCTGATATAGACAACTGAATCAACAAACGCCCTGCCTAGCATTTATTTTATTGATCCAAGAGGGATGTAAGTTGAAATTAATTCAAACGAGATGCAAGGATCATCATTTAACACCTGTTTTCCATCTCACATGGGTTGGATAGTTTAACAAAGGCCAATGGGCCAGCTTTGGCATGGTTTCTACATCCAGATTCTCTTCCTAATGCCAACCACTTTACAGAATGTAGTAAGTGCTTTTTACAAGGCATGAAACTACTGCTAAACATTTAGTTGAATACACTGCCTTGTATGCTACTCCATTGTCTCTTAACAACAATATTATATACAAAAGAAGGGGTCTGTGTGCATGCACAATATGTTTTATGTCATTGTTAGCCTATAAAGATAATTCTGCTGTGTCATAGCTACCAACAAAGGCTACAGCCTACCTCAAATCATAGTAACAACTGCCGATCATATAAAAGTATGTTTTACTTTATTACATACTGACAAGCTACTGTGTGTGTCCCAGTTTTTAGAACAGGTACTTTATATCCATGCAGCTTGTAAGAAGCAGGTAAACAGAGTCTAACTAAGATCCAGCCAACTCATGCCAGCATGGTAAACCAGATATAAAAACGGTGGAGAATTGTCCCAGTTTACTTCCAAATAAACTTGGCCCAAAGCCTCAAGCTGGGGTGGGGGGGCGAAGATATATAATTACATAAATTGACTGATGTTCTTCATTGGTACTTTACTTTATTGAAGCTTGAAGAATGTAAAGCAAAACTGACTAATTAGAACTGAGACTATAAAGAACTCTAATTGAATGCTGTTAGACATTCTGCCCAATACTCCAATAATTCTGCATATCCACCACTACTTAATTCTGGTTTCAAATTTTGACACAAGGCCAGCAATTTTGGGGAAGGGGTTAAGGTGATTGCATTGACACCAGTACTCAACTGGAACTTACTTTATCAAGCCTATAAGGATGAAAGCCAAAGTCGACCTCAGCAGTTTTTGAACTCTGAATGTAAAGACCTAGTTAATATTGGCTTCAAATTTTGGCACAAGGCCACCAAGTCCAGGAGAGAGGTTAAGTCAAAAGGATAGACCCCAGTATTCAACTGAAACTTATTTTATCCATCTCGAAAGGCAAAGTCAACCTCAGCAGAAATTGAACTCAGAACAGATGGAATGCTACTAAGCATTTTGCCAGGTGTGCTAACAATTCTGCCAGTTCACCGTCCTTACCACTACTTGATATTAATTTCAGAAGTCTACTTCAAAATTAATGTCAGAAGAATCACAGACAATCTTGCTCCGCTTGGTTCTTCCTGAAAACTAAACAGAATTTTAGTTCCTTGAGTGCAATCTTAGCCAACAAGGATTGAGAGGTTATAGAAGGTGTGTCATGAAATTTACAATGATACACATGGATATGATGTAATTTGTAACAGATGTGTAAAAGCATGAGATGCTGAAGATTACTGGCTCGTTACTTGTCAACATGTTAAAGTAATTTGAACGCTTACTATACTGTTGACCTAACATACGTTAGCTCACTCTCTCTCTCTCTCTCTCTCTTAAAAATGACAAATAACAGTCTTTATTGCAGTTACTTTAACCCTCACCCTTCACAAAAGAAATATCTTAACTAATGTTATAGCTGGAAAATAGTTTTATAAGTCTTACATTGTTTAAAAGGATATTATCGCCAATGTAATTAAATTACTTGCTATATGTTGAACTAGGAGTGAACAACAAAGACATAGTTACATTTAAAAACATGTTAAACCGTGCGTGTGTGTGTGTGTGTGTGTGTTTATGCGTGTTTTTGTGTGTGTG
>NC_068986.1:31224141-31224792 GCF_001194135.2 Octopus bimaculoides | reverse complement strand
CTTACTACCCTGCTCACTGTATCATTGCTCTCCTGTTGTCCCCCCACCTCTTCTATATACCCAGGTTTCACCAGTCACTGCATTCCTCCCTAAATCCACCCCACCCCACCCCACCCTCGCACTCTGCATTCATGTGATGTCCCTACTCCCTACTCATGCACCCTTGGCAATACTCTATCATCCCATTTATATCCTGATCCCCCCATCCCCTGAGGGTATGCCCTGGCACTTCGCCACCATCTCTCTATTGCTCTCTCTCTCACCCTTCTCTCTCCTGCATTCTCACTCATACTCTCTCTCTCTCTTTCCCTCTGACTGGGTAACCATGTATCTCTTCTATAGCAAGACACCTGTTTCTGCCACTCTGTCATACCCTTACCTTTCGTCACCTGATACAAGGCCACCTTCTACAGTGCCCCCACCCCAACCAGTGATGGTGCCACGCAAAAGCCACACCAAAACAGACAGTGAAACCTGGTGGAGTCCTCAGCCTAGCTAGCTCCTGTCAAACCATCCAACCCATGCCAGCATGGAAAACAGCCGTTAGATGTTGATATATGTGTGTGTGTATGTATGTATGTATGTATGTATACATATATACACACACACATATATATACATATTTTTTATGTGTGTATGTATATATGTATA
>NC_068986.1:31219543-31223267 GCF_001194135.2 Octopus bimaculoides | reverse complement strand
TAACAGGACCATCCAAGCGGGATCACTGGCAGAGAAGCGGTCTCGCTCTCGTGCCAGTGGCACGTAAAATGCACCATTTGAGCACAATCATTTCCAGCTTCACCTTACTGGCACTTGTGCCGGTGGCATGTGAACAAAACATTGGACTGACTCCTGTGCAGGTGCCACGTAAAAAACACCATTTGAGCGTGGCCGTTGCCAGTACCACCGGACTGGCCCTCGTGCCGGTGGCACGTAAAAATCACCCACTACACTCTCGGAGTAGTTGGCATTAGGAAGGGCATCCAGCTGTAGAAACTCTTCAATAAACTCTGGCCAACCCAGACAAGCATGGAAAAGTGAACATTAAAACGATGATGATGATGGTGGGAGTGAGAGAGATATAGACAGGCAGATACATACATACACCATTATCACCATCATCATCATAATTTAATATCTGTTTTTTATTCCATGCTGGCATAGGGTGGAGAGTTTGATAGGATCCAAGAGCCAGGGCACTACATCAAGCTCCAAAGTCTGCTTGGACAGGGTTTCCATGGCTGGATGCCCTTCCTAATGCCTACCACTTAACATAAAGCACCCAGTGTACTGGATGTTTTTTCTTTTTCATGACATTGGCACTAGTGAGGTCACCAAGTAGCTTGCAAGACAAAGAAAAGTGAAACTCCAAGGCGGTAGTAGAGGGAGGGGGTGGCTTTATGCCAGACATTGAGAAGCTACAGTATGATAGAGAAGCAGATACAAATGTCTTGCTATAGAAGAGGTACATAGCTACCCCACATTATGTAGGAGTGGGTAGAAGTGGGAATAAAAGGTGAGTATAAGAGAGAATACAGACCAAGGATCAGGAAGGGTAGGTGGATAGATTCATAACAGTGTGGGCAGATAGTGACAGTTGGTTAGAGATTATATGATGTGCAAGAGTTGTGGTATGGTCAATGGTAAATATGAGTGAGGGGAAGGAGAAGGTCAAAGAAATAGCTGAGGAAGGAGGAAATGGTAAGTACCAGTAAAGGAAGGGGGGAGAGTAGCAATTTAATAAATCTGTAAGTCATTCAGAATATACAGAGAGGAAGTGTAGGGTGGGATAGCGAGGGGGAGGGGTGTACAAGGACAGAGATAGAGATCAGAAGTATATAGTGGTGGCTGCAGTGTGTGTGGCACAGGATGGGGCGGGGAGAATTGATCACAGATATGAGAGGGTATTGAGGGTGATAGCAGATATGAGAGGGTGTTAAAGATGAGATATGACAGCCCCAAGATGTAGCTCAGAAGAGAGGTGAAGAGATAATTTTTGGCACAGAAAAGGGTGAACAGTAGAAAGGAAAGATGTGGAGAATGGGGGATGGATAAAGAATAGGGGAGAAATAACTAGTAGATAAAAATATGTGCAGATTCTGTTGTCATACGATTACAGCAGTTGAATAGTGCCGTAGTTAGAAGAGTGATAGAGGGATGGGCATTAGGAAGATGAAAGCTTGGACAGATTGGGTGCAGGAGCAAGGCCTGGTGAGTGTATAGACATAAATGTTGCAAGCATTTGGGCCAGGTCTCCAGTTTGAGAATAATTTCTTCTCACCAGTCTCAGATGCCATGCAAAGGGCCCTGCCTTACCTCCTCACTAAAAGATAAAAAAAAAAAAATAATAACTAGTACTTATTTCATTAACTCTCAAAAGCTGAAAGGTAAAGTCAACTTTGGTGAGATGTGAACACAGAACATAAAGGAATGTAAGTAAACACCACACCCAAATGCTACAGCAGTTTAGTATTTCTATTTCTGACAAACTCTATAAATGTTTTTTTAAAATTTATTTATGCAATTACTAAAACATATACCCTTCCATACAAAATATAAAATACTACATTTAAATATTATTGTTTAGCCAAGTCAGCCTTGATGGAACAGATCTATGTTAACATTGTGTAACACAATTCTTGTCCTTGAGTAACAATTGTTGTTTCCTATTTGCTTTCCATTAGAAAGTATGAAAAAAGGCTAATATTTCCTTCAAACTTTGCTTTTGTTACATTTATTCAAACCCCAAAGAATCCCTCTCAACACATGGCTATGATGCTCCCCAACTACTCCTGCTCATCATCAGAGATGCACATATTGTCAGTTTTTAAGGGACATGCTCAAGTAGTTACGGTCAAGCAACTGACAAGCAAATCTGTGGTACTGATCAGAATAGCTACTATAACAATATTTCTGCTTCAGCAACTCAGTGCTAAATCTGTCTGAGATGTAATGGAAAATAGGTCAGTTTCAAAACATTGATGTCCAGGTCACAAAAGCAAAGTTTGAAGGGAATAGTAATCATTTCTAGATAGAAGCAAACAGGAAATAATATTTACTGATGAAAGACAAATAAAAATTTAAATTTTGTTACACAGTGTGGCACAGGAGTGGCTGTGTGGTAAGCAGCTTGCTTACCAACCACATGGTTCCAGGTTCATTCCCACTGCATGGCACTTTGGGCAAGTGTCTTCTACTATAGCCTCGGGCCGACCAACGCCTTGTGAGTGGATTTGGTAGACCGAAACTGAAAGAAGCCAGTCGTATATATGAATATATATGTGTATGTGTGTGTATATGTTTGTCCCCCCCCCCCCAGTATCGCTTGACAACCGATGGTGGTGTGTTTACGTCCCCGTAACTTAGCGGTTCGGCAAAAGAGACTGATAGAATAAGTACTAGGCTTCCAAAGAATAAGTCCTGGGATCGATTTGCTCGACTAAAGGCGGTGCTCCAGCATCGCCGCAGTCAAATGACTGAAACAAGTAAAAGAGTAAAGAGTAAAGAGTGTAATCAAAGTCATTCAGGCAAAGTATATTTAGGACTATATTATCCAATGTGACCTTATTTTTATTTAGTTGGGCCTAATCTGTGAGAGATTTGGCTCATATTTCTAGTAGTTGAAATGACCACATAGAGGCCCCCACACTGTTCAGAACTATAAGAGATATAAATTATTCGCCACTCAAGCATTCATGAGTCTTTGCAACTCAACCGCGAATCAAATAACTGTACCCACTACTTACCATTTTGTGCTTCATGTTCCAGCAAAAAACTATCAGCTCTGACCAGGGTAGATACCATCCAAGCATAGAGCATTTCATGAAGGTACCTATAATAAAAACACATTGAAATCTTATAAGTATCCATATACATACCCCATCTCTCTCTCTCTCACACACACACACAAACATGTTCATTTGTTTTATGCCCATTTTCCAATTCTAACATTAGGTTGGATGAATACTTGCAACTGGATGCCCCTCTTGTTGCTAACCTTTATCTGTTTTTCAAGAAAGAGATTTTCTTATTTCACATCACTTCAAAAGCTCAGAGCTAGAAAACAGCTTGTTTGTAAGGGTTTGTCAACATATAGGCGCAGGAGTGGCTGTGTGGTAAGTAGCTTGCTTACTAACCACATGGTTCCAGGTTCAGTCCCACTGTGTGGCACCTTGGGCAAGTGTCTTCTACTATTGCCTCGGGCCAACCAAAGCCTTGTGAGTGGATTTGGTAGACGGAAACTGAAAGAAGCCCATCGGATATATCATCATCATCATCGTTTAACGTCCGCTTTCCATGCTAGCATGGGTTGGACGATTTGACTGAGGACTGGTGAAACCGGATGGCAACACCAGGCTCCAATCTAATTTGGCAGAGTTTCTACAGCTGGATGCCCTTCCTAACGCCAACCACTCAGAGAGTG
>NC_068986.1:31217164-31218648 GCF_001194135.2 Octopus bimaculoides | reverse complement strand
TGTGTGTGTGTGTGTGTGTGTGTGTGTGTGTGTGTATATGTTTGTGTGTCTGTGTTTGTCCCCCTCAACATCGCTTGACAACCGATGCTGGTGTGTTTACATCCCCGTAACTTAGCGGTTCAGCAAAAAGAGACCGATAGAATAAGTACTAGGCTTAAAAGAATAAGCCCCGGGGTCGATTTGCTCGACTAAAGGCGGTGCTCCAGCATGGCCGCAGTCAAATGACTGAAACAAGTAAAAGAGAGAGAAAAGAGCTTCAAGTAATATCACAAAGCATCCTTTCCGACATTCTAACAATTCCACCAGCTCGCTGTCTTAATAATAGTAATAACAACAACTCAACCATACTAACCAGAATATATAATGATACTCATATGTAGCATAGAGTTCTAACTCCAATCCAGCCAGAGTGTAGTTGATCATCACATAGAGTGTGTGGTAGAGAACCCAGGTTCCGAAACATGCCAGATGTACTTTTGTGGGCTCAGTTTTAATAAGTTGACTATGTAAGTAGGAATCCACTTTATCAGCCTGCAACAAAACAACAGAAAAGTGGCAAAGACAAAAATCAGAGAGATATTATAGGAAAGAGAGACAGCACTATAAATATAATTATGATTTCATATAAATTTTATTTTGATTTTCAACTTTTTTTTTTGAATTTCAAATCAA
Organism: Octopus bimaculoides; assembly: GCF_001194135.2. NCBI lineage: Eukaryota > Metazoa > Mollusca > Cephalopoda > Octopoda > Octopodidae > Octopus > Octopus bimaculoides. Next base: position 31,217,976 of record NC_068986.1, on the reverse strand, counting down.
TAAAAGATCTTATTGGTGAACCAAGTTTTTTTTTGAAAAAATATATTCCTGATAGTCACAATATCTGATGAAAGATTTTTTTCTTAAATTTAAAATAATCATATACCGTAAAAACCCATGTAATTTGCGCACCAATGTAATTTACGCAGGAGATTTTCAAGATAAAATTTGTTAAAAAAAGCTTCTACTCAAACTGGTCAGATCTGGTCTCTCACAGCAACCCTACAATATCGTTTTAAAAATTAACAGCTACCTCATCAAAATTTCATAGCTACAAGATAATGCATGATTAGTTCAAAACAATGTGGATGAAAAAGCATTAATTTTGGAAGAATAATGCAAACACTAAAGGGTTAATTGCTTAATTTGTCCTGTGTATTTCAGTTTTTTTCACTAAATTCACTTCTTGCTAATGTTGTTAATACATTATCATAAGGTGAAGAAACTTTGTGAACTATTTTCCTGCTAAATGATAGATTTCTTATTTTTCTATTTAAATTTTTACTAAATTCTTTTATGATTCTGAGGGGTGGGGTGGGGAGTCAGTGTCAATATATATTGTTTATCTTTTACTTGTTTCAGTCATTAGACTGTGGCCATGTTGGGGCACCGCCTTGAAGAATCTTAGACAAATGAATCAACCCCAGCATTTATTTATTTTTTTCTAGTCTGGTACTTATTCGATTGGTCTCTTTTTACCAAACCACTAAGTTACAGGGATGTAAACAAACCAACACTGGTTGTCAACAAATGTGCTTCCAGCAAGTTTTTGACGGGCTTTTGCTGTTTGGAGAAGGAAACATTGGCATATA
>NC_068986.1:31216286-31216858 GCF_001194135.2 Octopus bimaculoides | reverse complement strand
TATATATATATATATATATATATGTATGTATGTATGTATGTATGTATATGACAGGTTTCTTCAGTTTCCTTCTACCAAAACCATTCACAAGGTTTTGATTGCTGATATACTAGCTCAATCTAGCAATAAAACTTCCTCAAAAATCTCCTATCTTCAAAACGAACACATGCTACAAGATTTATAACTATAAAAGCCAACACTACAGCTTATATAACATTAAAACATGCTGCCTGGGTCTACATGAACTACTGTAGAGTACTGTTTCATGTTTTGTTATTTTATTGGGAAGGGAATATTGTTTGGTATGGCATCAGTGCACCAGAGTAGGTCTCTCAAATTATGAGTTTTTTGTTTGCCCTGGTACAGATATACTTTGAAAGAAAGGGTTAGAATATCATTCTGTAAACTGTCACATAAAATGGGAGTGTGAGAGAGAAAAAGCGAGAGAGAGAGAGAGAGAGAAAGAGAGAGAGAGAGACTGAGAGAGAGAGAGACTGAGAGAGAGAGACTGAGAGAGAGAGACTGAGAGAGAGAGACTGAGAGAGAGAGACTGAGAGAGAGAGATAGGGTGA
>NC_068986.1:31213952-31216223 GCF_001194135.2 Octopus bimaculoides | reverse complement strand
GTGAGAGAGAGAGAGAGGGTGAGAGAGAGAGAGGGTGAGAGAGAGATAGAGAGGGTGAGAGAGAGAGAGAGGGTGAGAGAGAGAGGGTGAGAGCGAGAGAGAGGGTGAGAGAGAGAGAGAGAGAGAGTAAGAACGTGGCAGAAGGTGAGAGTATGGGCTTGACAACAAGAGAAAAAGTTTAAGTACATGTGAGTCTCTTGACTTCTATAGAGAAAAATTCCACAATGTTTTTAAGAATTTCTAGCTGTGTCTGAATGAAAAGAATCAATTAATTATGGCAGAGTAATTAAATATAAGCTGTGCTATGCAATGTCTGACAAAAATGATAAAGATGCTGCTAGGGAAAAAGAACTCTCCAATTTACTTTGGCTTATTTCAATCTAGAAGAACGAGGATGGAAGAAGAAGAAGAAGAAGAGACAAAGTGCAAGAGAAATACTACCAGCTCTTTAAAACTGGGAGGCTGGAAAAAATGGATGGCATTTGGCTGAAATAAAAACACCTCCCTGTATGGTAAGTAGCTTGCTTACCAACCACATGGTTCCGGGTTCAGTCCTACTGCATGGCACTTTGGGCAAGTGTCTTCTACTATAGCCTTGGGCCGACCAAAGCCTTGTGAGTGGATTTGATAGACGGAAACTGAAAGACCGTCGTATATGTATATATATATGTGTGTGTTTGTGTGTCTGTGTTTGTCCCCCCAACATTGCTTGACAACCGATGCTGATGTGTTTACGTCCCCGTAACTTAGCGGTTCGGCAAAAGAGACCGATAGAGTATTTGTTTAACCTGTATAATAATACACACACACACACACACACATTGTGTGTGTGTGTGTGTGTGTGTGTGTGTGTGTGTGTGTGTGTGTGTGTGTAATATATGCACCACTGCATGACAGCCTGAGATATCTTCTACTACTGAACTGACCAATAGCTGTGAGAGAAAGCCCACTATGTGTGTGTGTGTGTGTGTGTGTGTGTGTGTATATGAATGTTGATATATAATAAGGATCTCTGATATAAAAAAAACATCCTTATTTGGTGTTAAACCAAAATTCAATTAAGAAACATTAAAAAAAATAATAAAAATACTGCAGTTGCTGTAATTACATGCCAATTTTCTTCTCCAAACATCAAAAGCCTGTCAAAAACTTGCTGGAAGCACATTTGTTAAGTTCTGAGAACACCTAATCTAAGAAACCCTACAATAGATATTAGCTGTCTAGGAGTCTTTTATCTTAAATTCATTAAAGTGCTGTCTCTGAGTAACCAAGGTTTCCTTCCTATATATAGACACAGAGTAGTCATGTGGTGAAGAGGTTTGCTCTGTAATCACATGGCTCTAAGTGTGATCATGCACCAAGATGCAGCACTTTGGCCAGGTGTCTGCTACCATAGCCTTGGACTGACCCAAGCTTTGTCAGTTAAACTGGAGAGGTGGAAACTTCAAAATCCCATTAGATGGACTGTACCTCATTTTTTGTTTCTGTTTTCACCATGTAATTTTTGCCAGAAGATTTATGAGAAATATATGACAAGGGTATTTGCATGGTACTACAGGTCTTTGGAAATAGAGTTTAGTGTCCAATGAAGGAAGGTTGGCATGGGTGCCAGTCATCGAATTTGGTTCGATTTCAAAATAAAAAAGGTATCAATTTGTGCTGCAAGATTCCTGAAGTGAAATCGTGTGTTGAAACAGGTACTGTTATATTTCGGGATGGTCATTTTTTAAAAGTATTTTAGAAAAAGTAACAAGCATTCAAAATGATGTAACTTTTAGTCTATCAACAGCCTATAATGAGAGACATGTTTTTCCTGGACTATTCTTCAACTAAAACCCTTTAACCTTTTCACTATTGTATTTATTTTGTGATGCTCTGTGCTTCTTTCAGTTACGTTAAATATAACAAAGAATTTAGTAAAATAACTTAGTTATCATTCAGCTAGTGTTAGGAACATAAATTGTGACTAAGGTTTCGTGAAAGATTTTTAATTCAGAACTTTTAAAACAACACTTTTGTACTCAGAGCCAGAGCCGGTTTCAGCCGGGTTGGTATCAAAAGGGTTGAGGTGGTGGGTACCCCACTATGGCTGTAGTCCATTGACTAAAACAATTAAAAGATTTTTAAAAATCAAGAATAAAAGAATAAACCTTAGTAAAAACAACACACTGATGAAACTACGCACTTTAAAGCCTAGTTTCTTCAGACTTATATAACACTTTTCTTACTTGAAGAGAATTGGTCATGGTCAAAGCAAAACAAAAAAAAAAA
>NC_068986.1:31206392-31213835 GCF_001194135.2 Octopus bimaculoides | reverse complement strand
CGTTTTGTTCTTGTTCCTCTTTTCTCTTTAATTCTTTTATCACCAGACCAGAACTAGAAGATTCAAAGATTCCAACACACACACACACACACACACACACACACACACACACACAGAGTAAGGGGTGGTCTTAGATTGTGCAGAAAGGGACTGTAAAAGAATGGGACTTGCTCCATAAAAACAAAGTACTCTCCATTTCATAAAGGTTTATTTGATTTTTAAGAGAGAGAGAGAGAAAATTATCCATTCTATGAATCTGAGAGATGGAGGAGAAATAATTGAAAGAGAAGTCTGTGGGATGGGCAGCAGGTTGGGTGGAGACAATTCTCTCAAAAATATACAAAAGACATTCCTTATTATACTGACAACTACCCAGAAACAGTAGAACTGGCATATATTCTCTCCTCCATCGCCCAATTATTTCTCTTTACCCCTGTGACATATAACCCAGCTTATCTTGAGAAAAAAAACAAAAAACAATAAACTTTCCTACTGTTGTCAAGGATATCTGAGTCTGATATCAGTTGCATTTCTCACAGTTCAGTGTAGTTTCTCTTTCTACTGAAATTCTCAAGCCCTGATAGGTTTACTAAGCCAGGCTACACCCAGCTAAAACACTTCATATCCTTCTGTCACATATGGATTAAATTACAGCACAAAGGCTCAAATAAAACACAAGAAATTCTGCTGTCCATCCATCTCACTCCAATTTTCTACCAACACTACGTTTTATACATGGTGTGTTCTAAAAGATTATTTTTTAAGAATTTAAACAGTGATGTGTGTGTGTGTGTGTGTGTGTGTGTGTGTGTGTGTGTGTGTGTGTGTGTGTGTGAGAGTGAGTGTACCTTGTAATTTAATAGTATTTTAATTATTTACATTTAACAAAAAAACTATTCCCCTTTTCTGTTTTTTAATGAAAAATTCTATTTTGCACAGAAACATTTTTATCTCAGTTAATTGTTTTATAATTTTCTTTTTGCATTTATTTTTTTATACAAATTCTTTACAGACGCTGTCAAAAAAATACATTGGTTTCAAATTTTGGCACCAAGCCAGTAAGTTTGGGGGAGTGGGTAAGTCGATTACATTGACCCCAATACTCAACTGGCCCTTATGATGTCGACCCTGAAAGGATGAAAGGTGAAATTGACCTTGGTAGAATTTTGAACCCAGAACGTAAAGACAGACGAACTGCTGCTAAACATAACAATTATTAGACCCTTCTTAAAACCATAAGCATTCAGCCCACATTCATTATTAACTAAAGCCATAGAGAGGACACTCATCTCTACTTCTTTCACTGCCCCTACACTTGTATAAATTCCCAGAAACCCCCCGAAATTCCAGATGTTTGCTGCTGTGAGAAGGAAAATTTGATTCAAGGCTCTGAGAACTGAGACATAATTAGAGATTATAAGAGAATTGGGTGCATTAAGCGAGTTTAGATTGGATAAAATATAATTAGCATGTTCAGAAGAGCAGAAGACTCTTGTAGTAACAAAAGTAAGAGATTGCTTGATAGTGGTCAGTGGTGCTGCATGCAAAAAGTATTGCTAAGTGCAGTCTTCACAATCAGGTAGATTACTGTTCTTACTTGTTTCAGTCATTTGACTGAGGCCATGCTGGAGCACCGCCTTTAGTCGAGCAAATCGACCTCAGGACTTATTCTTTGTAAGCCTAGCACTTATTCTATCAGTCTCTTTTGCCGAACTGCTAAGTTACAGGGGACGTAAACGCACCAGCATCGGTTGTCAAGTGATGTTGAGGGGGACAAACACAGACACACAAACATATACACACACATACATGTATATATATATATACATATATACGACGGGCTTCTTTCAGTTTCCGCCTACTAAATCCACTCACAGGGCTTTGGTCGGCCCGAGGCTATAGTAGAAGACACTTGCAGAAAAACAATTTTGGAAAAAAAAACTAAGTAGAACAGTAGAAAAGTTAAAGAGTGAAAAATGCAATATTAACTTTATATTTCATTTTAATCAATAGATTTTTTTCTTATTATATGAGAAAGAAGTTTATTTTCTAAGCAGTAAAGTTGGGGGTCAAATTAAGCTACAAATGAGTGTCACTGTCACATAAGCAGTCTCATTCATTTCCACTACTTCTCAAGAACATGTTCTGGCTATGGGAAAATATCTTGCTTGGAAAAAGGTAAGAGTTGGCAACAGGAAGAGCATCTGGCTGTAAAAGACCTGCCCCATACAAGCATGGAGAAGTGAACATTAAGATGATGATGATATATATGTGAGTGTGTTAAATCAAATTCTAAAAAAATATTGGCATAGTAGACCTAGATATCGGACAGATGTAGTACCAAACAACCTAGCATTTCAATGACTTAGTTGAGACAATTCTCTGATGGGAATTACTAGTGTATTGATGGCAATGGCAATGATAGCAGTGATGATGATGATAATGGTGGCAGTAGTGGCAGTGGTGGTGGTGGTGCTGCTGCTACTGGTGTGATAATGATGATGATGGTGGTAGTAGTGGTGGTGGTGTTGGTAGTGGGAGTGGTGTTGTTGATAGTGGTGGTGATGACGATTGTGGTGGTAGTGGTAGTGTTAGTGGTGGTGGTGGTGTTGCTACTGGTGGTAATGATAGCAGTGGTGGTGGTGGTGATGATGATGATGATGATGATGAAAAAGGAAGATATATTTCAATAGACAATGTATAATCCAGTTTCATTAAGAGTAATTCCTGAGGGGAATTTACAATGTCTATTTAAAAAGAAATATAGATCATAAAAGAATAAGCTGATAATGAAATAATTACCCCCAGTGGAAAAACGATATTGCAGAAAAACAATTTTGGGAAAACAAAACTAAGTAGAACAGTAGAGAAGTTAAAGAGTGAAAAATGCAACATTAACTTTATAATATTTCATTTTAATCAATAGATTTTTTTATTATTATATGAGAAAGAAGTTTATTTTCTCAGCAGTAAAGTTGGGGTCAAATTAAGTCAACTCCAATTTAATACTAGAACTTATCAAATTTCAACAGAATGAAATTATTATCAACTCCTAGACATAACTGTCTCAAGTCCCAGGACTCATAGGGCTGGTTACCTGGTTTTCATGACATGTAAGTGAGATCGCAACATAGCCACTGAATGAGATGCCGGTCTGTCACAGGAATTACTCTTTTACAACTGATTAGACTGGGGCAACACGAAATGCAGTGGTTTGTTCAAGGACACGATGCACCACTCGGTCCAAAAATTGAAATCACAATCTTGCAATCAAGTAGCACAGGTGCTTCAAAAGTGGAAGAATTCCCCTGGAAGATGATGAGTGATCTGAAAGACTTGCTACAAGCGTCAGCCCCAGAAATATGAGGGTGACATCAGCTTGTGCATGAGGATCGTCAGAGGACAATCAACGACATTGCTGATCTTGTTGGTCTGTCGTATGGGTCCATGCAGGCAATCCTAACATCTGAATTGAACATGTGGCATGTCTCTGTCAAATTTGTATCTTGCCTGTGAGCAGAAAGAACATTGCATTGAAATCTGTCAAGATCTCCATCAGCGCACCACTGGTGACCCATCCTTCATGTCGAGGATCATCACCAGTGACAAGAGTTGGGTCTAGTGGTGCAGTCATCACAATGGAAGAGGCCTTCATCTCCATGACCAAAGAAGGCATGACAGAACTGCAGTTCTATCAAGAGCATGCTCATCACTTTTTTAACATCCACAGTATTGTGCATCAAGAATTCATACCACGGGGCCAGACTGTCAAACAAGAGTTCTACTGCGACATTTTGAAGCATTTGAGGGAGGACATTCAGGTGATGAACAGAGGATTAACTAAATTAAATTGCTGTAAGAACCCATGTAATTTGCACACCTGTGTAATTTACACAGGTGATTTTCAGGATAAAATTTGTTAAAAAAAGCTTCTACTCATATAAAATTCACACCCAAAAGTTTTCAGAATTTCCAATATGGCCAGGGGAAAAAGGTTTGCAATTTAGTTGTATTTAGCATAATTTCACTTACTTATGATTAGATTTTAATAAATTTTCCATCAAATAAAAATAATTTCTGTTTAACAGATATCACATTGAAAGCTATTAAATTACAAATTGTTTGTGTTGTTTATAATAAACTTTATTTTACATGTCTTGCCCACAAGAGATTATGTCCGATCTTTAGCATACTGTTGTATGTCTTATCAAATCCTGATCACAGGAAAAGTTGTTGATAATAAGCAAAGCTGGTAAAGATGCACAGGTGTTGCAAATTAAGTTTAATTACCAATAAACATCAGCTTGGATGACACTTTACTCAACTATATAAATAACCTGCTATTTCTTCAGTCGCCATTTAGAATTTTGCATTTCAAGATGGTTGATGAAACATAAAACGCTGAATAGCAGTTTGGGAAATTTCAGCTCTGATTAAACATCTCACTCTACTGAACAGTATTGAGTACTTTTCTCATTTAATTATATAGGAAACAACTTCTTTCATACATGGTTAGTTGACATGCTAGAAACAGCAGACAAATCTCTCCAAATTCACATTCTACTAACCTAAATAAAGGCCACATTAGATAATGTAATATGCCCTAAAAGGTACGACTGACACGACTGGGATGCCTTTGATAACAGGTTCCCTAAATCAGACTTGAAGAGAGACTGAACAACAATTCTTTGCCGATTTGTAAATGAACTGATGGAGAATTTTAAATGTTCAAGGAGACTGACATTAGAGAATCTACCCAGATAAAAATGTGTGTATGTATATACGCATTATGCTGCACATGTACATTGTATGTGCGCATGCATGTATGAGTGTACTTGCAAATGCATTTATGGAAAAACTGACTGCCTTGCCATTTTAGATGTTTGCATCGTCTTTGGTAAAGAGGGCACAGGAATGTCTAGCAAAGTTTCCCACATATCTCTAACATATATCTCTGACATAAGTAAAATATCTCTGACATAAGTTTACAAAGAATCGTGTTCAAAGAATCAAGTTTCCAAGGTTACAAAAAGGAATGTCACAAATGGAAAGAGAGATTTGGGTACAACAAGAACCCTATTTAACTTTATTATTATTATTATTATTATTATTACTATTGTTATTATTATTATTATTATTATTATTATTATTATTATTAAGGTGGCGAGCCAGAAGAGTTGTTAGCACATTGGCAAAATGCTTAGTGGTATTTTGTCTGTCGCGATGTTCTGAGTTCAAGTTTAACCGAGGTCGACTTTGCCTTTCATCCTTTCAGAGTCGATAAATTAAGTACCAGTTTAACACTGGGGTTGATGTAATATCGACTATCCCCCTCCCCCCAATTTCAGGCCTTGTGCCTATAGTAGAAAGGATTATTATTATTATGATTATTATTATTATTATTATTATTATTATTATTATTATTATTATTAAGGTGGCGAGCTGGCAGAGTTGTTAGCAACAGACAAAATACCTCTAAGCATTTAGCCCAATGTGCTATGTTCTGAGTTCAAATTTCACCGAGGTCAACTTTGCCTTTCAGCCTTTTGGGGTCAATGAAATAAGTACCAGTTAAGCACTGGGGTTGATGAAATTGATTAGCCCCCCCCCTCCACCAAATAATTTCAGGCCTTATGCCTTCAGTAGAAAGGATTATTATCATTATTATTATATAATAAGGTGGTGAGCTGGCAGAATCACACGTTGGACGAAATGCTTAGTGGTACTTTGCCCGTCACTATGTTCTGAGCTCAAATTCCGCCAAGGTCAACTTTGCCCTTCATCAGGGACAATAAAGTAAGTACCAGTGAAATACTGGGGTTGACATAATCAACTATGCCCCTCCCCCAAATTTCAGGGCTTGTGCCTATAGTAGAAAGGATTATTATTATCCTAAGGTGATAAGCTGGGCAAAATGCTTAGCAGCATTTCATCTCTGTCTTTACGTTCTGGGTTCAAATTCCACTGAGATCGACTTTGTCATTCATCCTTTTGGAGCCAATAAAATAAGTACAAATTAAACACTAGATTGCTTTAATTGACTTAGCCCCTCCCCTGAAATTGCTGGTCTTTGCAACATACTAATATTGGCTTCATTATTACTCCTTATCCTAATCAAAGCAAATTATTACAAGTCCTACTTAGGTAGTGGACCTGGGATAACATATGTTACAGTGTTATTGTTTTAATACCTATTTTTCCATGCTTGTATGGGTCAGATGGAATTTGATGAAGCACATTTTTTTCCAGCTGGATGCCCTTCTTGCCACCAACCCTCACTGGTTTCCAAACAAGGCAATATGTCCTCACGACTAAAAAGTTTTTTCATGGGAGACTGGAAAGAAACAACATCACTTGTATGAAGTTGATGCTGGTCCACAACCATTATGTGAAGTCAAGATCAAGCGTACATACAAACACAACACATACATAAATGTATACAATGGATTTCTTACGGCTTTCATCATCCAATTCCACTTGCAAGGATTTGGTCAGTGCAGAGCTATAGAAGACACTTACCCAAGATACATGGCTAGGGTTGGGGCCTTATTGGTTTGAGGATAGATGCTTTCATATTTGATATGTATGTGTACATGTTGATGAGACTGGTAGAGCAGAAAAGAAAAAGTCTGGCAGAGTTTTGCAAAGTGTATACATTATGGAGTAGAAAACAAAAATGGAAGCATTATCTGTGAGGAAATATTAATAACCTGTAGGGATACCGTTTTTTCGTTATGCAACCATAATATACTACAAAGTATGCTGTGTTCTATAGAAAAGTCTGTAGAGATAACATTAACAAGTCTGTTAGGAAAATTCATGACACTATCTTGGTTGAGGTGTAATGGATAGGAGTATTCTGCAAAGTAAGAATGCTTCAGACAACTGACAGAAATGACATTAAATACACTTTTTAATTACGTATCAGTTATTATTTATATTATAATACATGTTAATGTGTCACAATGTACTAATGACATCAAACTAAAACTAGTGCGCATGAATGTCTCTCTCACATACGAGTTTTAGGTGAAATTATGATATTGACGTCTCTTACAAAGAACATTAACAATATGAGAATAGAAGTAGTTCAAACTAGGAGTCACAACTGGGTCACATCTGCAATGCAGCTGTCAATGTTCTCAGAAAGAAAACACACCATTATCATCCCATGCAATATGGCGTGAGTGAGAGTGGCATTTGCATGTAAGGGAGATAAATCTTTCAGAAACTTTTTTTTTAAATAAAATTAATCTAATATTTAGTCTTTTTAAAAAATTAGGTCCTATACGGGTTTTTTCATCAGCTTGAGATGAAGCTCGAACCGACCAGTTCTATTACTTAACAACTCGATCATACTCACATCATTTCCATGATGCCAAGCAACAGTAGTGAAAGACTACATATTGTTTCTTACACTAGGCACAGGCCCCGAATTTTGGA
>NC_068986.1:31186154-31206382 GCF_001194135.2 Octopus bimaculoides | reverse complement strand
TTAAATCGACCCCAGTACGCAACTGGTACTTAATTTATCGACACCGAAAGGATGAAAGGCAAAGTCGACCTCAGCAAAATTTAAACTCAGAATGTAAAGACAGACGAAATACTGCTAAGTATTTTGCCCAGCATGCTAACGTTTCTAATTTCTTTACTGCCCACAAGGGGCTACACACAGAGGGAACAAACAAGGACAGACAAAGGGATTAAGTCGATTATATCGACCCCAGTGCGTAACTGGTACTTATTTAATCGACCCTGAAAGGATGAAAGGCAAAGTCGATCTCGGCGGAATTTGAACTCAGAACGTAACGACAGACGAAATACCACTAAGCATCTCGCCTGGCGTGCTAATGTTTCTGCCAGCTCGCTGCCTTTGAAAGACTACATATTAAAACATATACAACATGCATGGGCAACCTGCAGTCCTCGACATGTTGCTGTACGGCCCTCGATGAGTTTCTAGGTTACTAATTTCATACCAAGACAAATAAAATTAGAAGAACTGCAAAAGATTCAGTGTAAAGTGGGCAAGTAATATTTCATGTATATGTGTTTTATCATGCGGCCCTCTCCCACTTGGAAATGGTACGATGCAGCTTCCAGTTGAGAAAAAGTTGCCCCTCCCTGAAGATATATTATGCCCAGATACAACTCATCAATACTTTCTGATAAGTTTATAAAATGATACTCATGATGAGTTGTAAAACAGCAACAAAATTGATTGGCTTAATTCTCATTTGAAGTTGCCAAAAAGGCCTTCATGGGGCCTAATTAAAACCTGGACTGAATAAATACATATAGATTTGATTCTTTATTTTTAATTAATTCTTAACATATGTACTGTAGAAATTAAACTAAATGTCATAATTCTAAATACAGAAAATTAAATTTATTACATTTTATCTTTTTTCTATGGCTTCTACATGCTTCAGCATTTTTCCTACAGCAATGGAAACAAAGCACAAATAAAACAGACCAAACCCAGGGGGAAAGAAAATATTGACATTTTAGAAGGAAAAATAATTTAGGCACAAACATGGCAGTGGGGTTAAGAAGCCTTCTTCCCAACCATGTGGTCTCGGGTTCAGTCCCACTGTGTGGAACTTTGGGCTAATGTTTCTTCATCAACAGCATCTGGTTGCCAAACGCATATCAGGACGTTTGAATGCTGCACTTATGTTATCAAAGCTGTCAACTTGATAAAAAAGAATGCACTGCAAGATCACCTATTTAAGCAATTATGTGAAAATAACGATGAGGAATTTGAATGACTTGTGTTGCATACTGAAGTCAGATGGCTATCCAAGGGTAATTGCCTGCATCGCTTTGTTGCACTTTGGGACACTGTTATCTCTTTTTTTGAGTGAAACAGAACTTGGAGAGAAACTCGATGCAAAGAGTGATATTTTTTACTTGTCTGACATACTTGAAAAGCTAAACGTCCTTAACAAAGAACTTCAAAGAAATAACTCCACTCTGTTTTCTTGCAAAGAGAAAATTAAAACCTTCAACGGAAAACTAAAGTTATTCTTGTTGAATCTTGGAAGATGGGAGTTTGCACAGTTTCCTTCCTTAGCAAGCATATCCACCAAGCTGCTTGATGGTGACTTAACAGTTTATGTTGATCAATTGAAGCAGTTACATAATGATATGGAAATTCGCTTCTCTGTGCTGCAGTGGTTTGTGGATCCCTTTGTTGTTGATTCCTCTGAAGTTGATATTGACATACAAGATAGCTTCATTGAACTTCAAAATAACACAGCAGCTCTAGCAAGGTTCAAGTATGGAGGATACCAGAAGTTGTGGATGAATGAAGAGATCTCTAAAAAGTAGCCATTACCCTGGAAAAACGTTAAGTTGCTTTTACTTGTTTTTCCCACATCTTATTTAGTTGAGTTAGGTTTCAGTCAGGTAATGTGTCTGCTGTCAAAGACTCAAAATCGCCAGCATTAATTATTTTACAGAAGATATCCAAAACATCAGAGCACCATTGTATCTCTGGTGATAGGATACAAACTCATGGCCTTCAGCCAGGAGTTCAACCCCATCACTAGAGATACGCTGAATACTGTTCCACTAATTTAACAACAATTCCAGTGGTGTAGTTAGAATAATGTGAATGTGGTGCTGGTTGTACTAGTGTGATAGTGGCTATATCTGTGTACTGTGTGGTGGCATCAATATAGAAAGAGTCATAGCAATGTAATAGAATTTACCATCACTAGTACTATGCACTTAATAACCCCTGCTCTATTTACCTGGAAACAAAACAGTTAAGGACAGAGACAGTAAATATCTCAGTATCACTGAACTTGTGACTGACAAGTACATTGGGTTAGCTGTAATATCAACATTGAATCTTCTCACATAAGAACAATGGTATCATAAAATAGTTGTTTTTAACTGTAAAAATAGAACTTGCATAAAGGTACAGGAATAAAATTGCTTACTGCACTATTCAAACAGATGACAATGTAAACTGTCCAATGATCATCAGTTCAAAAGCTTACTATAACCATTTGCTGTAGCCTGTTCCTACGTAAGGTACATAACTCAATAAATGCTACACATCCTATTTCTTTTAACCTTTTAGCATTCAGATTACTCTGTCAGACATAATGCTTATTTATTCAAATTGGTTTCGGTTAATCATGCATTATCTCATAACTTCGAAATTACACTGAGGTGATTGTATATTTTTAGAATGATATGGTAGGCATGAGAGACTGAATCTGGCCAGTTTGAAAGAATATGCTGAATATATGGGCTTGATATGGTCGATTTAAATGCTAAAAAAATTAGAATTATTTTTCAGACAATTAACTTCCATCTTCAAAGACGAAGCCGGTTTTTTTTTTAATGTTTTGATGAACCTATCTCTAATTGTTATCAGGTATGTTATACCACCAGACTGCATTCAAACTAAAAACCTTTATTTTTTAAACTAAAGGCAATAAAACCAGCATCTACTAGTTTCAATGCTATCTCAGCCATGCAAGCACAAAAAAAAGAAGTTAATGTAAATCTGTAAAAGAAAAAAGATACCACAGTCTATAAATAAAGTAATTAAAGATTAACGAACCTCTTCTTGAAGTGCAGCAAGTTCTTCTAAAATATGAGTCCACTTTTCTCGTTGCCGAGCCCTGTTGTGTCCAGTTATTTGGAATATTGTACAGACTGGACGCACTGCTTTAGTGAGAAATGCATCAACATACTCCTTTGCCTGGGGATTGTTATACAGTGAGGATCTGAAGAATAAATAACAAACCAGTAAGTAAGTGCTCATAATCTTATTCAAATGTAAACTAGTGTTTACAGAATAGTACATACAGCCTCATTTATTAGTGAACCATTTATCACTGATTCAATGATTCAAGATAACACAGTACACTCAATTGTGAACCATGTTATTACAGTCATCATGAATTGGTCTGTGACAAGAAAGGTTGACAATCAATCAAAGATTCTGTTTGCACCATAAAAAAACACCCCAGTGACTACCCACAATGTTCAACTAGCATGGGTTGGATGATTTGACTGAGGACTGGCAAACCAGATGGCTGCACCAGGCTCCAATCTGATCTGGCAGGGTTTCTACAGCTGGATGCCTTTCCTAATGCCAACCACTCTGAGAGTGTAGTGGGAGCTTTTACATGCCACCAGCATGAGGGCCAGTCAGGTGGTACTGGCAACAGCCATGCACAAATGGTGTTTTTTACGTGCCACCTGCACAGGAGCCAGTCCAGAGGCACTGGCAACAACTTCGCTCGAATGTTTTTTTACATGCCACCAGCACAAGTGCCAGGAAGGCAACACTGGTAACGATCACACTCAAATGGTGCTATTTATGTGCCACCGGCACGGAAGCCAGACAGCTGCTCTAGCAATGATCACGCTCAGATGGTGCTGTTAGTCATCGAATTTGGTTCAATTACGATTTTGATTTCACTTGCCCCAACAGGTCTTCGCAAGCAGAGTTTAGTGTTCAATGAAGGAAAGGTACACATAAATGGGCTGGCTACACCTCTGGCAAAGGCCACGGGTTATGGCCTCACTTGGCTTGCCAGGTCTTCTAACGCACAGTATATTTCCAAAGGTCTCGGTCACTAGTCATTGCCTCGGTGAGGCCTAATGTTCAAAGGTCATGCTTCACCACCTCAGTAAATACAAACTAAAAAAAAAACAAGTGTGGTGTATTTTAAGTGGCCATTTTAAATTTAGTAGTGATAATAAACCAAAAGAAAGTAACTATATGAAAAAATATTTGAAATAAAGTAAATATTTGAAATTTAAGGTTTCCAATTTAAATTTCAGATATTATGGAAATCTACAAGAAAAAAAATGATGTGACTTACTTTGGAAACAGCGCTACAGGAGCGATGAAGTTCCTTATGCTTTCTTTCAAAGTGTCAACAATTGAGTAAATACCAAACAGTTTCTTGTTGAATGGCAAGAACAGCAACTAAAAGAGGGAGACAGAAGAAAGATTTCTTTTTGTGATTCCAAGACATAGTAAGTTTGAGTGTACTGGAATGAAGCTGGTATGCTTTATGAGATGTGCAATGTCAGTATGTGCAACAAAGCACTGGTGTATTGAGAGAGAAGTTGGGCATAGGAGGAATTATATGCAGTGTGCAAGAGAGGAGACTGCAGTGGTTTAGTCATGTGATGCAGATGGATGAGGACAGTTGCATAAAGAAGTGTGGATCACAAAGTGGAGGGAAGTTGTGGAAGAGGGAGACTCAGGAAGACATGGGACGAAGTATTGAAGGCCAATCTCAAACTGCTGAGCTTTATGAAGATTATGACAGAGGAATGAGATAGATCAAGATATGTGGTGCATAGCTGTACCTAAGAAGACCCACCAACCACAACAGAAATGGGATCCTGAAACCAAGGTGCCATATAAAAAGCATTGGTGTGTATGCTGGTGCCACATAAAAAGCACTGGTGATGGTGCCATGTAAAAAGCACCCAGTACATTCTGTAAAGTGGTTGGCATTAGGAAGAGCATCCAAAACAGACAAGGCCCCTGGCCTTGCCAGGCCCTGTGAAGCCATCCAACGGCCACGCGCGAAATGGTGTATTTTACATGCCACCTGCACAGGAGCCAGTCCAGCGGTACTGGCAACGATCTCACTCGAATGTCTTTTCACGTGCCAGGAAGGCGACGTTGGTAATGATCACGCTCAAATGGTGCTATTTACGTGCCACCAGCACGGAAGCCAGACAGCTGGTGCTCTGGCAACGATCATGCTCGGACGGTGCTCTTAGTCCTCCACTGGTACAGGTGCCATCACGATTTTGCATTCGCTTGCTCCAACAGGTCTTTGCAAGCCGAGTTTAATACAAAATAATGGGATGGCCATGACTGATCTGAAGCTAAACAACAACATTTGAAGATGATAATGATAATAATATCACTAACATTTAAAATAAAAGTTGATTCACAACCCATACATACCTGCAGTAAAGATCTAGAAAGAACACATGGACAGGTTTTGCTGAATTCAGTAAATATTTCCTGCAATAGAAAAGTAAATATTCATAAATTTAATTACAAAATTTACTGTATAATAGAGACAGAAAATGTATTCAGTGGTGACTGTAATGTTGAAATAGTCAGGATACTGAACTTTTGACTACAAAATAATCAGATCAATCTTTGCCGTAGAAGTTTAAGTGAAATCTGTATGCAAGGGACATTACTCAATTTGCTTTGCCGAATTGAAGGGTTAACGCAGGAGCGGACAGAGAGTATTAAGGAACCTCGGGCATAACTGTTGACCAGGCCCCTTTGAATGTGTGTTTTAGTAGAGCTAACATGTAGAGTGCGTGCTCCTCGGAGCTCTAGGCCCTCGGGCCGTGCCCGATTGACTGACGGCGCAGTCCGCACCTGGGTTAACGTTAAGAATGGTGGAGTGCATGCAATTTTTAGTTACATTTCTTTTACATTCCAAGTTCATATCCTGCTGAGGGTCAACACTGCCTTTTCTATTTTTAAGACCAATAAAATAAGTACAAGTACAAATTTGATTGAACTGACGATAGTTTTGTGACAAGGTTTTAAAGGAAAACAGTACTGGTTTCGATTTTCGACACAAGGCCAGTAATTTCAGAGTAGTGGGTAAATCAATTACATTAACCCCAATGCTCAACTGGTGCTTATTTTATCGACTCCGAAAGGATGAAAGGCTAAGTCGATCTCGATGACATTTGAATTCAGAACATAATGATGGATGAAACACTACTAAGCATTTTGTCCAGCATTTAATGATTCTGCCAGTTCACCATCTTAAATAAGTTGTATCCAGTTGTAAACTTTTTGTATCAAGAATAGGAAATATCCTTTGCAAGCATAAAAGTGTGGGTGAGAGGTCAAGAACTTTGAAGGACAAAAAAAAAACATATGACCATGTATTGGACAACTGACCCTTATGAACTGTCTTTACATGTTGAAATGGTCTTTCAAATGTTTGTTGTTTCTTTCTCTGGAGATAGATTACAGATGAATGAAGTACATTCAGTTTGGCATTTGTTACTACAAAGAGTTTTTAGCTCGTTTACTCCTAAATTTTCAGGTGTAATAACTAACAAATGAAGAAGCCAAGTAAATTTTAAATTATTCTGAAGCTTTCAAAGTTAATGTGGAATTCTGACTTACCAACATGTTATGTAATGAGGTTATCTCTGTAATGAGAGTGACAGTCTGCAAACGACAAAGTAACTGGTTCTCCATATAATCAAGAGCTTCCTCACGGCTTTTTATCATCGTGTACCTTGGGAATGTAGGTGGAAGCAGTCGCTGATTCACAAGAGGTTCAAAGCCCATAATAGTTGGATAGTCTACAAAAGTGAATTCATTTGCACTAATTACTTTATAAATACAATATAGAAACTCAATAAACAATTACAGGTAAACTGCATGGTACATAAATATGTTTGATTCAATTAGATTACTGGTAAATGGGAGTTGTGATTTCAAACTTAGGGTATAAATATTATACTGCTCCAACAATTCATGTAAATGTACAATGGGAAGCTGAGGGTGGGAAGCAGTACCTACATACACCCACTGTTACTCCACCCTCTACCTTTTTCTCTCATCACTATTCCTCCACTATTTCAACACCCTTCACTCTTTCAGGACTACTCCTACGATTTCCCCACCTATCTTTCCTTACCAATGAACCCTTCCCAACAATCAATCGATGGATGGTGAGGGGGAAAGTTATCACAAATCTATGGGCATGTCCCTTTCTTCAGACTAACAACTACAAAAAAAATACATACCAGTCTTTGTAACTCCACCTTCCTCTGCTTGAATACCAAGCGGCAGTTCTTTTTTCATCTGTGGTACCAGTTCTATCAACTGCGTCAGTAAACGCTGGGCTTGAGAAATACCTTCACACTTTACAGGGTTTAAGAGAAGAAATCAATTAAGAAATTAAAGAAAAATATCAAGAAATTGACTCGAAAATGTTTACAGATCTAAATTAATCTGAAAAGGAGTAAAAAAGCAATGAATAGATGGAAGAAAACCAAACCAAATAATTAGGAATTCATACAAATTTTAACCTAACTTAATATTTTACAGTGTGTGTTTTTAACACTTGTGTGTGTGTATGTATATATATATATATATATATATATATATATATATATATCAAAAGGACATGTTATAACACTCTTCCACATATACACAAACAGCCATACCAACAATTCAACATACCCCCATCATCAGCTGCTACACAGATATCATTATGGTTTCGACACCTGAGCAATACCATTCAATCCGGCAGTGTCAACAGCATTAAAAGAAGTGCTGTTTAGGAACAAACATACCAAAAAAAAAAAAAAAACACACAACTTTCAAACACATTTAAACTGTCTACAACAGTATTCAATCAAATATAGGCAGGATTAAACACTAACTTTAAAATTAAACTACAACAAGAAACACATAGATATATATATACAGAGAGAGAGTAAAAAACAGTAAAATCTACTCACTTTTTCCTTGCTAAATGATATCAATACAGTCAAGAACATCCGGTAAAATTTAAGTCTATTATAAACAGCAACGGACAAACAATGCTGGAAGAAAAGAAATAACAAGTTCTGAGATAGTGTGAAATAAAATATAACTGACGATACTCTTCAACACTCAGGATTACTCATTTTTGCCAGCTGACTGGACTGGAGCAACGTGAAATGAAGTGTTTTGCTCAAGAACAGAGTGTGTCACCCAGTCCAAGAATTGAAACAACAATCTTACAATCATGTAGCCAACACCCTAACCACTAAGCCATGTGCCTCCACATCATCTATGTGTGTATGTCTTTGTGTCTGTCCCCCACCACTGCTTAACAATCAGTGATGGTGTGTTTATGTCCCAGTAACTTAGCAGTTTGGCAAAAGAGACTGATAGAATAAGTACCAAGCTTAAAAAAAAAAAGAACTGGGGTTGATTCACTTGACTAAAAATTCTTCAAGACAGACTGACTGAAACAAGTAAAAGATGAAAGATAAATTAAGTCACTAACCTCTGTTTGTGTGTCAGAATCTCGTTGAGTGCCTGGTTTACTACGGGTGTTCTGTAAAACATCAAAGAATGTCATTAATTATTAAGCATTATTTTGTGGTGATATTTTCTCATCTAATAACATCACAAAAAAGAATATGCTGTCTGATTTGTGTGGTCACTTTAATGTAATCTAGATTGCAGTAAGCATTTGAATCAGTTATCCATTGAAGAATCCTTCAGTTTAGACGAACCGGTGGAGCGTCAGGATCTGTCGGCGGCACAGCAACCTCCGCCGGCTGTCTCTCATTTCTTCTTTTTCTTCTTTGGGGTTGCGGGAGTCAGGGCCTCTATCGGTTTAACCGGAAGGAGACATGTGGTTACCCATTGTATACTCAGATGACTGTAAGTGACATACTGCCACCTGTGACCACAGAGGGAACAAAGTTTTGTAGGTTTTAGAAAATTCATGTGTAAAAGGTGCCATCAGTTGCTGGAAAATTGGTGATGTACTTGTATTTTTTTATCTGAGGACTAAACACTTTTTTTTAAATAAAAGAAGCTGAACGAATTGATCCCTGGAATTTTACTAGTCTTTATTTCATCGATCTTAAATGGGAGAACACTGAAGCAAATTTGTCTATTTCAACAAGCAAATGGAAAGCAACAAAGAAATTACCTTAATGATTCTATTGACCTCTTCTTCTACTTCTTTCATCATACCAATTGCCCGAACGTCTGAAGTTTCAGCAGCCATTTTAAATCCATATGTAACAAGTTGAAAATCTTCCTGTGATTTTAAATGGACAAAATACTGAGATTATACTACCAGGCATTCTAAAAATATTTAAAGAAATGTTTACTATATAAAATCAAAATTCATTTAGTACTGTTAATAGTAAATAATAGTGAACAGGGAGTGAACTCTTCTTATGTAAGAGAAAGTAGAGTTATGTACCTTATTCAGAGAGCAATATGGAATACACAGAGCTAAGTGAGGAGGGTATTCGGCTCACGATTGTAAGGTCGTGAGTTCGTTTCCAGCTGGCACGTTGTGTCCTTGAGAAAAACATTTTATTTCACGCTGCTCCAGTTTACTCAGCTGGTAAAAATTAAGTTGTACCTGTAATTCAAAGGGCCAGCTTTGTCACATTGTGTGCCATGCTGAATCTCCCAAAGAACTGTGAAGGGTACAAATGTCTGTGCAGTACTCAGCCACTTGCAAGTTAATTTCATAAGCAAGTTGTTCCGTTGATCGGGTCAGCTGGAACACTCATTGTCGTAATCGACGGAGTGCCAGTAAAGTAAGTAAAGGAGTACTATACAGCACTGGTTTTCGTCACTGGGTTCCCAAATCATGCTGGAACACTGCCTTCGACATTGATCCAAACATTTATTTCAATCCGATATTTAAACAGTATTTATCGAAACATTAGATCCCGTTTTTGACATAGACGAAGGCAACTCAATACACCAATTTATACAAATATATATAAACATACAAACACGTGTCAGGCTTCTGCATAGTTTCAGCCCACTAAGTTCCACTCACAAAGTACTGGTTGATACAAGGGTAAACAACCATTGACTAGGATCAAACTCAGACTGTGTTATTGTGAAGTGTACTCCATAACCACATGGCTATGCCTACACCTTGTTTACATTTTAATAAATAACCTTCTGCTATTATGCTTGGCATTCTCAGAAGGAGGTAAGTTGATTAAATAAGATAATAAGTCTACGTAATTATTCATTTTATCTATAGTCTAGCACCTTAACATCACCCATTATGCAATTTCTAATACTTAATTACTTTTATATAAAAGGTATCGCTAATTGATATTGTAAGAAAATGGTTTGATATGTATGTCAAACAAATATCAAAATTAATTATTGCAATAGCTTTCTTTTTAATTAAAATAAGTAGAATTAATTGAATAAGTGAATAAAAGCAGTTCAAAGCAGTTCATTAGATACAGTGTAAATAAATCAAGACCTTTATAGAATTAATAAGCTATGAAGTATTTAAAAAAATAGATATGTTACACTAAGGCAACAATCCTCCAACGAATGGGTCTGTTTGGATAACTGAGTTAACATGATTATAATTTTTAGATCATTAGACTCATTTCTAAAAATGGAATACATTTTCACATGTAAATCATTAAAAAATGCTTAATCTCTGAAGATGAAGTTTATAATTTGAAAAAAATTACAATCTTAAATTCTTACCTCTTCAAATGCCCCAGCTCTGTTGACTCTGTCGCGAATTATATCAACAGTTTTCAGAATACAAATACAGAATGCTTTCAAATATCTGTCCTCAATAATGTAGGGGTTGTGCAGATAAAGGTTAGTAAATACTGTCTGAGCAAGAGAATGTCCCTCTAACCATGTAACCTAAAAAGAGATGAAACAATAGCAGAAGTTAACTAATCATTGTTAACATGTACTCATCACCGAGCATAAAGCCACCTCCCTCAGTACTACACCCCAAAGTTGAGAAGGATCTTGTCTTGCACACACACACAACTGTGTAGTTAAAAAGTTTGTTTTCCAATCACATGGTTTTATGGTTTTGAGGTTAGTATCACTGTATGACACCTTGGGGCAAGTGCCTTCTATTATAGCCCCAGGTTGATCAAACCCTGTGAGTTAATTTGGTACATGGAAACTGAAAGAAACCCAGAGAGAGAGAGAGAGTGTGTGTGTGTCCGTCCGTCCACACCTTGACATCACATGGTAGTTGGAAACAAGTGAGTGTTGGCCACAGGAAGAGCTTATTTACCACACTGAGTAATATTTCCCACAGCCAGATATACAATCCACAGAAGACTGGAAATGAACAGTATCATATAATGATGATGCTCGTTTACAATTATCACATGATGTCAAGACAAGGGTATAGAAAAAAATATATATATATATCACACACACACAGTGAAACATGTACGTTGCACAAAGTTGTAAGGTGATGCAAAAGCACTCAGTTATGAATGCATTGCATCTTATAGCAGAAACAACTGTAAGCTATTAAAGTCCATTACATAACTTCTTGTTCGCTTGTCATTTATATAATTTATTACACTCTGTACCTGACAAATGCTTTCTCTGAAGCATAACTATATTGAGTTTTAACACCAGGTTCTTAGCATCACTATACCTAAGCAAAATACATATATATATATATATATATCATCATCATCGTCGTTTAACGTCCGCTTTCCATGTTAGCATGGGTTGAACGATTTGACTGAGGACCGGTGAAACCAGATGGCTACACCAGGCTCCAATCCGATCTGGCAGAGTTTCTACAGTTGGATGCCCTTCCTAATACCAACCACTCCGAGACAGTAGTGAGTGCTTTTACATGCCACCGGCACGAAGGCCAGTCATGTGGTACTGGCAACAGCCATGCTCAAAATGGTGTATTTTATATGCCACCTGCACAGGAGCCAGTTCGACGGCACTGGCAACGCTCTCGTGTGTGTGTGTGTATGCAATCACCATCTGCATCTTCTGACATTCCAAAACAGATTGGTTGCAACATTCCTCGAATGCCACACTCACACTACATACCTATTTACCAAACATTGTTCACAAACTTATGTATAGATCATTGAAAATAATGTCACTAAAATACTTACTAGACAGGCCAAAGTAGCATCCATGATACCAATTAATTTTGGAAACTTGAGATCTTTTATTGACACAGTACTAGCCTGAAAAATAAGAAGAAAAAATGCAATCAGTAGTTATAACTTCTATTTTATGAATTATATATGTAATTTTTTTATACTGTTATTTCTTAACATTGGTGGTGATATTGTTACATAATACTATTATTCCTAGTGCAGGATATCAGCATTAGTGTTGCATAATGCTGTTCTTTAAGCTGCTATTTTTACATAGCTTTTTTATTAAACTCATAAGAAATATTCTTCATATTTTTATTCTTTCATGGCCATATATCTAAAAGAATTTTGATTAATTTTGAAAATGCTCAAGAATTTAGAAGAATTTATTGAAATAATCAACTTCAATATTAAATTGATGTTTAGAATATAACTGATAAAAAAATTCTTACATAGAATTATAATACATTATTTGAATTGAAATATGAACACCTTATAACAGTAAGATTTGTATCATAGAACCAGGAACGGTCTCAGGTAAATTGGTTATCAAAAGGATGATGATTATAGCGAATAAATTCCCGATACATGATTACAATACTAATTCAAAGGTTATCAGTTCAAACTCTGCTTACGGCATTTTACTGACCTTAAGTTTTTCATTATCTTTTTTTTTTTACGTTTTGGAATGTTCTCATAACTTTGACTATTAACTATTAGCAATAAATTCTGAGGCAGAGTTAAGTCACTAGGTAGTTGACCACTGACCACAAAGTCAAAGTTTCATATCCCATCACTTCCACTGCACTATACCTCGGATCAAAGTACTTTAAGCCCTTTAGCATTCAGCTTACTCAATCATTTAAACAGCTTATTTATTACATTGTTTTGAATTAATCATGCATCGTCTTGTAACTTCAAGATTTCAATGACGTGATTGCTTATTTTTAGAATGATATTGTAGCCTAGGTGTAAGAGGCAGGATCTGGTCAGTTTGAAAATAAGACAAGTAGAATATTTGGTTAGGAATGTCCAGTTTAAATGCTGAAGGGTTGAACTCAGAAATCCAAGCACAAATCTTGGTCGTTGTGTTTTATGACCAAGAAACATAACTCTATTTGAATTAACCTGCCTGCTCTTCCTAAGAATAGAATTCATTCCAACTCCACAACAAGGAACAATGGGGAGAGCATCCATTGCTCTAACCCTAAGCAATTATTCAACTGAGCAAAAATCATTAGTGAATCATTTACCTTTATAGATTGCTCAAAATTTAACACTTTTCTCTTGGTTTGATTACAAAGCATACCAGCATCCATTTTGGGGTCCATCATTTCAATTGCTGACATTGCTTCAAAGAGGGTAAATCTGTAAAAAAAGAAAAGCTTCTAATAATAATAATAATAATAATAATAATAATAATAATGGTTTCAAATTTTGGCACAAAGCCAGTAATTATAAAGGAAAGTGTAAGCCAATCACATCGATCCCAGAGTTCAACTGGTGTTTATTTTATCGGCCCCTAAAGTACAAAGGCCAAAATAAACCTCGGCAGAATTTGAACCCAAAATGTAAATAGAGATGAAATACTGCTAAGCATTTTGTCTAGTGTGCTGACAACTCTGCCAGCTCAGTACCATAATAATAATAATAAAAATATCAATCCTTTCTAAGATAGGTACAAGGCCTAAAATTTTGTGAGATGCTAAGTCAATTAAATGGACCCCAGTACTTGACTGGTACTGATTTCGCTGACCCTGAAAAGATGAATGGCAAAGTCAACGTTGGCAGAATTTGAACTCAGAACACAAAACCAGAAGAAATGTCTCTCAGTATTTCGTCAAGCATAATAATGATTCTGCAATCTTGCTCTCTTAATATAACAATAATGATGATTCCAAGTTTTTGGCCACAAGGCCAGCAATTTCAGGGAAAGGGGTAAGTCGATTACATCAACCCCAGTGCTCAACTGTTACTCATTTTATTGACCTCCAAAAGGATGAGAGGCAAAGTTGTCCATGGCAGAATTTGAACTCAGAATGTGAAGACAAACAAAATTCCACTAAACATATATTTATGACAGGCTTCTTTCTGTTTCCATCAACCATGTCCACTCCCAAGTCTTAGAGGTCTGCTCAGAGCTAAAATAAAAAGCATTTTCCGAAAGTGTTGCACAGTAGGACTGAACCTGAAATCACATATTTGGGAAGCAAAGTTTTTAACTACATAACCATCTCACACAATCACACACAAACACACATGCTCACAAATATATATATAAATATACTCACGAAGAATCTCTAAGTAATTCGCCAAGATGTAGCTCAGAACATGCTTGGGAAAATTCATCTGTAATATCAACCCACTGGTAGACAAGTCTTGTAGGTTGTTGGATTTGTTCAGAAACCTCTGGTACCATCTCATTTTCACTGAAAATATTTATTTTAAATTATATATATAAAAAAAATTTACTGAAATTTTTTTAAATCAAATTATAGCTAGTTCTTTAGTATCAGGCTGTTAATTTCCTCGAGAAAATGCATTCTATTTTATTCTATAAACTTTTCTCAGGTGAAAATTTTCAATTGATCAATTCACAACTGAATCTAAATCTTTTAAAAGTGTAAAAATCGTTTATCAATTTTTATCAATTTTAAATGTCAGATTTCATGGGGGGACGGGGTAACTAAATTCCAATTTAGGTTCAAAATTTGATTCTCATTTAAAAAATATTACTTCTTTCAGTCAAGCTTTCCCCCATAGATCCTGGCTTTAAAAAATGTTTTATCAATTTACAATTTCAAAATAAAATAACTAAAAAAAAAAACAAGAAAAAAAGTTAGCAAATCAAAATTTACATAGGTTGTTTGTTGATAATTTAATTTCTATAAAAGACAATGCTTCATCATCATCATCCTTTTAACATCTACTTTTCCATGCTGGCATCATGGGTCAGACAGAATTTGTTGAAGTGGATTTTCTACAGCCAGATGCCCTTCCTGTCACCAACCTTTACCTGTTTCTAAGTAAGGTAATATTTCTCCATGACCAGATATGTTTTCACAGAAGATTGGAAATGAAGGACACCACTTGCATGAATGGTGATACTCATTTACAATTATCAAAGCAAGGAGACAATAACACACATGCATTCATACATATATACACGATGGACTTCTTTCAGCCACTGCCCACCAAATCCACTCACATGGCCATAGTTGGCCAGAAGCTATTGTACAAGACATTTGCCCAAGATACGAGTGGAACTGCACCTGGAACCATGTGGTTGGGGAACAAACCATCCACCATACAGTCACTTCTGCATATCAGTATGTTGAAAATGTAGTTTTAATTTAATTATTAATAAAGTGTTCAATGTGTCATTCAACAGCAGTTCATTTTTATACAGATTCAGAAAAGTTAGAACTCTTTTGAAGAAGTGTCTTTATATCATCCTCATCATTTAACATCCTACCCATGCCAGCATAGGTTGGCTACTTTGACAAAGCTGCATTGCATGTCAGCTTTGTTATGGTTTCTATGGCTAGATACCCTTCCTAATGCCAAACATTTTACAGATGCACTGGATGTATTTTTCATGCCACAAGCATGTGTGTGTGTGTGTGTGTGTGTGTGTGTGTGTAGTCTTACTATTTGAGGCAGTTATAGTTCTTAATCTTTATTAGAAATTTAAATATATAGAGATTAAGCATAAGATAAAATATATTGCATCATTATATTTAGAAAATATGTATTATCTAAGTTATCATATGCTCATATGCAGTATAGCTTATATGTGTGAAATGAACTATATTTATATGTATATGTACATATATCATCATCATCATATTTAACATGTTTTTCCATGCTGACAAGGGCTGGCAATGTTCATATGTATTTTTATAACATAACTCCTTTCAATATTCTCCAAATTAGAGTTAATTTACTAAAACGGTAATTATAATTGATTTTCAGAATGCTGATATGTTTATTATAGATCTTCTCTAACTGCAATCTAAATCTCTATTATTTTATACAGATATATTGGCTAGCCTCACCATATAATGTTAGTTCATTCATAATATCATCTATGCCATAAGATATTTAAACAAATCCAACAGTTCTATAAACCCTAGATGTTTTATCAATTTGGCTGTATCCAATTTGTCTTCGATGCACTGCAGAGGTAATGCTAATGCAACAATCATTCAGCATCATAGAAATTTTATACAGAATGTTAAACCATTTCTCTTTGAGAAAGACTGTAGCTGATACTGGGGGTGAAAACAACAGAGCAAAATGTCAAAAATGCAGAACCAACAGCACCATATTCAGAGCTTCTTCGAAACTATTTCAGAAAGGCATTATCAAATCAAAGTTAGATTTCAATGTCCCTTTTAAAAAGGGTGTCAAATAAAATTCCAGTCAAAATAAAATTACACTTATTTTATCGTTTGATTTCAACACATGGAAAGACTAACGACGTAAACTAGAGTTTGATGGGTAATAAAAATCATATATGGAAAATAAACGGTAGTAGCCAAAATGTACTAAAATGGGACTGTAGACTTAATTCAGATGCTAAATAAACCCAATAAAAACCATTAAAAAATTCTATTGCAACCAAAAACTTTTGTATTCTATTCATTTGAGTCTTATCCTTCAAATATTCTGTTGAATTAGAAAACTAAGCTTTTAACTAATTAACTGTTTCTAACGTAGACATAAAACTAGAAACTTAGGTAAGAGAACAGCCGATTATATCGTCTCCAGTACATGGCTAGTACTTTATCAAGCCCAGAAGGATGAAAGGCAAAGTTGATCTTGGCAGGATTTGAACTCAAAACATAAAAAGCCAGAACTAATGCTACAAAAGCATTTTAATCAACACCGATTTTGCAAATACATTACCCTGAACAGACATCCGTAAGTTGAAATCTGTACAAAAGAAATGCTATATGATTTATTCTCTACCCTTGTAATCAAGAATCATTCGGAAAGAGGACTGCTTCATTCATATGTAGATCTGTTGAACAAACAATCGTTCAAAGAGACTAAGAACCAAGATCCATATTTATTTTTTCATGTTAATTAAAATTATAAATGTATGATTTGAAAACAAACTATGAAATAATTCCAACAGAATGTTACTAAAAGCCGCTTCAAATCTTCATATATAAATGATATTCAGGGTTGCTTTTGATTTTGAAATATAAATTTAAAATAATTATCTATATATATATATATAAATCATAGTTTTAAAACAGAAAGGAAGATTAGTGTTGCCGCAATATTCAGGCAGAACCAAAGTATTTTCAATGAGTGGTGAAGCAATTTCGAATACCTACGATTATAAGAGATTAGAACTTGTTTGATTTTTAGGCGTTATCTATTCTCGCACGTATTTTAGTCTCTACATCTGAACATTTCGTTTTGCTTAAACTATAAACGTTTATATTATTATGGCTGGCGCAGAAATCTAAACAAAATATGGCCGACCAAAGCCTTGTGAGTGGATTTGATAGACGGAAACTGAAAGAAGCCCGTCGTATATATGTATATATATATATATATATATGTGTTTGTGTGTCTGTGTTTGTCCCCCTAGCGTTGCTTGACAACCGATGCTGGTGTGTTTATGTTCCCCCGTCACTTAGCGGTTCGGCAAAAGAGACCGATAGAATAAGTACTAGGCTTACAAAGAATAAGTCTCGGGGTCGATTTGCTCGACTAAAGGCGGTGCTCCAGCATGGCCGCAATCAAATGACTGAAACAAGTAAAAGAGTAAAAGAGAGTAACTAAAATTCAGCGTTTCTTCCTTAAAACGGTTAAATTATAACGGACCTTGATCTGCAAATATGATTTTTCAAATCTTTCAATATTGAAATACCATTGTTGAATATTGACTGGTAAGGTTTAAAATAAACTCTAAGAAGCAGAACAAACAACAAGGAAAATAAAATTACAACTGTTTGAACCTCGGATACGCATGTTCGCTATAGAACAGGACTCGAATCACACAAGCTATAGAAGATAGAGTTTTGGTTTCCAGATAACAATTCAAACGCAAAAAAGATCTACTTGTATAGATAAAAATGTATTTCATTGCTCCTGGTCAAGACAGAATAGGAAGCAACTAGGATCCACTTACACGATGCCATCCTCTGCTTGGACTGCCATTTTATCAACAGCGTAGTCTGCGTAATACAATTTTTCCATTGGACAAAATAGTTTCGATTTTTCACGTTTAAATTTTCTAGATAAAGATAGAAAATATCGTTTCTCAATAAAAATTATATTTAAAAATGTTAAATTTCAGTCATTTTCAAAATTTCGGACTTATAAAAATCAGCGTTGAACCGAGAACTTCTAACCGGTGATTGCTAAACAAATGTTCCGAATGACAAGGAAGAGCGGGATAAATTGCGCTAGAAAAGAAACTTTAATAATAATAAAAGTTGAATTATTTGAATTATATCTTATGTGGATGACTGTTTGATTTGAAGTGAGGAGCTTGTTTTGTTTTTGTACGAGTGGGCCTTTTGGTTGTTTAATAAAATTATTTACATTCAAAACTATTATGCGTTACACAAAAGCATAAAAAATCCCAAACAATGTAAAATAAACGGTTAAACTAAAGGGTTTGACCCGAGCAGAAAAAAATAAAGAAAAAATAGTGGAATAGGTGTACAACAACATGACCTTTAAACTCTAATGTTTGACCCGAGCAAAAATAAAAATTTTAATAATGTAATAGGTGTACAACAACATGTCCTTTAAACTTCAGTGTTTGCCCAAGGTGCCATGCAGTGGGACTGTACCCGGAACCTTGTGGATGGGAAGAATATCCATTTTGTTTAGGGAAAAAATCGGATCCTGTGAATTGTCCTGTTCCTCTCTCCCCTCTGTTCGCCAGTGTTTTCAACCTCTCGATTTAGCAGCATCCGAGATGCCTACATGTAATATCAGCAAAAGCTCAGATCAGGGGCAGATACTTAAAAGGTATCATCTAATCGTCTGGGATGAATGCACCATGGCTCACAAGGGAACTTTGGAAGCATTAGATAGAGCCCTGAAAGACATCCGAGACTGTCAGGCTCTAATGGGAGGTGTAACACTTCTGTTGTCATGTGATTTCAGGCAAACTCTTCCTGTCATTCCGAAAGGAACTAGAGCAGATGAGGTTCAAGCATGCCTAGAGTCCTCTGCCCCGTGGCATCATGTTACGATCCTCAGTCTTACTACTATCACGAGAGCTCAGCTACACGGTTACCAAATGTCTGCAAAGTTTGCACAGAACATTTTGACACTTAGTGATGGCAAAGTGCCTCTTGATGCTGCAGGAGAAATGGAAGTGTGGCCATTTTCCTCTGTTGTTAATTCTGTAGATGAACTCAAACAGAAAGTCTTTCCCAGCTTCACAGAAAACTACCAAAATCACAATTGGTTGTGTGAAAGAGCAATATTAGCTCCAAAAAACGTCACTGTTAAAAGAATAAATCAACAGCTAATGCATTCTCTTCCCGGCACTCTTCACACTTACAAGTCTGTTGATACAATTCCAGATAAAAATGAAATGGTGAACTATCCTCCTGAATTTCTCAATTCGTTGGAGCTTCCTGGATTACGTCCCCACATATTAGCACTTAAAGTTAGAACTCCTATCTAATGTTTTAATTTGAAACTTTCAGTTGGCAAAGTTCCCCACAAAAATGTATGTCTGTGTGTGTGTATGTGTGTGTGTGTGTGTGTGTGTGTGTGTGTGTGTGTGTGCGTCAATGACCAGAACACTGATTTAATATACATTGCTTTCAACACTCCATAAACCTTAGACAAATTTCTGTTTGCTGCAATTAATATCTTGTGACATTAATTATAAATTTACCTACAAACTGATGATTCATCATCATCATCATCATCATCGTTTAACGTCCGCTTTCCATGCTAGCATGGGTTGGACGACTTGACTGAGGACTGGTGAAACCGGATGGCAACACCAGGCTCCAATCTAAATTTGGCAGAGTTTCTACAGCTGGATGCCCTTCCTAACGCCAACCACTCAGA
>NC_068986.1:31181202-31185516 GCF_001194135.2 Octopus bimaculoides | reverse complement strand
TAATGTTCAGCTTTTCTCTCAAGATACTTACACTCTGACGGGTGTTCACATTGACATTACACATCCAACGGAGCATACTGGCTTCATTCCTTGCGAGCTTACGTATGTCCTTAGCAGTTACAGCCCATGTTTCACTGCCATGTAGCATGGCTGTTCGTACACATGCGTCATACAGTCTGCCTTTTACTCTGAGTGAGAGTCCCTTTGTCGCCAGCAGGGGTAAGAGCTCTCTAAACTTTGCCCAGGCTATTCTTATTCTAGCAGCTACACTTTCAGTGCACCCACCCCCACTACTAACTTGGTCGCCCAGATAGCGGAAGCTATCGACTACCTCTAGTTTTTCACCCTGGAATGAGATTAACATTGCCAATTTACTTTTCAGATATATATCTGGAATTACTTCAAAATATATCTCCATATCTTTTTATCTTTTACTTGCTTCAGTCATTAAACTGTGGCCAATAATTTTAGTCAAACAAATCAGCTCCAGTACTTTGTTTTTTTTTTAAAGATTAGTACTTAATCTATTAGTCACTTTTTACCAAACTATTAAGGGTGATGAAGCAAACCATCATTAGTTGTTCTGTAGTTGCCAGGAGAGAGTGAGAGACATACGCACTCACACACACATGCATATACAACAGGCTTCTTTCAGTTTCCATCTACCAAATCCACTTACAAAGATTTGGTCGGCCTGGAGCTATCGTAGTAGAGTAAAAACACTTGCTTAAGATGCCATGCAGTGGGACTGAACCCGGAACCATGTGGTTGGGAAGCATACTTCTTACCACACAGCCATGCCTGCACAAATTTTCAGGATGATTGTGTTTTTGGTATTATTGGCTGTAGCATTTTATTTACTGAGAACAGAGACAGATGTTCTTCAAAACTGTTATATTTCATGTAAAATTTTGCTTCAGTTGTTTAAACAAATTCAGGAGAAAATCTTGATATCAAGTTATTATGATAGTTTTCTAATTTATTGTAACAATACTAGTTTCTTTGAACTTTTAGTTCTTCTATCTTTGATAAACGAGTAGCTGAAGATTGCTCTAAGATTCATTTGTTTTACTAAGGCAAGATACGTCTTAATGGGTTCTTGTGTATTTGTAGTACTCCTCTGATACTATAAAAGGGTTCCAGTCCTGCTGTAAAGGAATAGCAAGTTCATTTTCTGGATTGTTAACTTAATCTGTTGTCCTATTGGACACTCACTGGTCTCATGGAGTATTTTTGTGGATTCCTCTAGTCTGGGAATAACTTTTGCCTTTCATCGAGTCCTGGAAAAAAATCATGTGCACCACCCTTCCTTCTCTGAGTGTTCTCTTAAACAGGGGCCCAAACATCACATCTACCAAGTTAGCTTTTTGATGTTAAAGAATGAAAAAAGCAGAAGTAAAATTGAAATGAAACATTTCAATTAACTGCCAACAAAGTATTAATAAAATTTAAGGGAAAAAAAAGTATTATGACCCCGACGTGATTCGAACACGCAGCCTTCTGATCTGGAGTCAGACGCGCTACCGTTGCGCCACAGGGCCTTACGATACTTCGGCTTCGAATATAATTATTTAATTGCAATATAAGGTTGAATTGTGGATAATTGTTCTATATTTCTTTTGAATTTTAAAATTGTTTATACTAATAGCATTCGATAACTTAAATAATCTGTTTCACCTTCTGCTCCAAATATCCATTTCGCCATCATATGATAAAAATTACTTCATTGTTCTGACTTCCTCGTTTACCCTTTGTATGACTTTCGTTATATAACTCTGTAGTTAAGTTGGTAGTTCAAACAAAGAAAGAAAATATTAATACTTATTTTATTAACAATTAAAATAGGTATATTCAGTAAATATCGAATTACTGAGCACATGCTACGTAACTTCGGATAGAAATATCAGAAATATATAGGTTATTTGTAAACAAATACACCAGTTTCTCCCTTTCCTTTTAAAAATGGAGACGGCACTCATGTTCAGTGACGAATATTTGGCTGAAAGGAAGACGGAGGCGTCACGAAAGGTTATTTATACATATCTAATTATTATACATAATGTTATGCTTTGGCGATTTATCTGTTATTAAATTGTTTATTTCAAGTTTGAAACGTCAGATAGCTTCAAAGAATAAAATCGCCATCTCCGAATAGGTTGTACCTATTTACCTCAACCAAATAATTCGGCACTTATTTGTCTTAGTGGGAAGAAAAAACGACTCTAACCCTGTTGGAATAGGCGGGGAAATATGAACAAGTGCTTAATTATAAAATATAAGTAGATTAATTAAGGGTGCTAGTGCACTTTCTCTAACAACTTCTCTTTACGTCAGGTTAAAAGCTATATATATAAACTCTGCATTGGTTCCCGTCAAGTATATTTTCACTTTGACGTGTTTTCTTTGGATGCTATAATAAACAACGTAAGCAAAAAATGAGTTCAAAATTTTGCCAGTACAGATTGGCTACGATTCAACCACTGAAACTTCACAGATTATTACCAGTTCCAACATTGGGAAAATTGTGACTCTGAGCTAAATGAAAGTAAAGTGCTATTGGTGCCCAAGAAGGAATTGTAGGACTGCCCATACCATTAACTATTATCCTGCTAAAAGCCATAAGATTGCCTTAATCCACGATTACGGCTTTAAATAAACTCAGTTTTCTGTCGTACATAACTTCCGATTAAACCTACCCACTTAATTTTTCTTCTCAAATTGTAGACTTCGTTATAAACATTATGATATATTGATAGTGTGCCACCTGATTGTTTATTTTATATTACAATACGAAATTGTGTAGTGTAATTCTGATACAGTGTACACTACAGGTGAATATCATTATCTGCTCTGAGATCGCGATCACCTAACTATCGAAAATAATTCTGAGTGGACAGATATACATAGACCTTTTTTTTTAGAATGTCCGATTCTAGTTCTGGAGATTATGACTGTGACTTGTATTCCTTAAATTACGAGGGTTCAGATTAGTAGAAATTAAATTTTCAGATTCGTTGGCCGATGTAGACACCAGCTTTCCGTTACACCTTGATTCAGTGTGAATGATCCTTGGTCTGTTACTGCTCCTGCCCATGGTTTCCATTGTTCAGAGCAAACCGGGATGTTAACGGCAATTTGAACTATTAACTTGGAACTAGTAGATTTCTTTTTGGCTTTATTTATTCCAAACCTCTGTCAAAGAAATTGTTGAGGAGACTAACAAGTACAGAAACAGACACCTCTGAGAACGACGATTGATAGATAGGATTGATCCCAGCTTATAGCTGGAGGGATGAAAGGTAAAATAAACTTTAGTGGGATTTGGACTCAAGATGATGGACGAGGAAATCAGTTGACCACCAGATAAAATACCTGGCAATATTTAGTTATATCCATTTACATTGTGAGTTCAAATCCCGCATAGTCAATTTAACCTTCCAGGATCAACAGAATAAATATCAGCCAAATACTTGGATAGATTCGATTGACTGTGATTCTGTGCTAATGTTAAAAACCTATGATAAAATAAAGAAATACTTGATACCCAGAATGGTAAATAGAGTAAAAACTTGTTGAATTTCTTTGCCATCTACATTGACTTAAAGTACAGGGTGCTCAAATAAATAAATATGACGGTTTGCATAAAAGGAAAAGAAAATAATATCTCATCCAAAAATAAAATTAAAAAATATCAACTAGATTATGGCTACTCAAAGTAGCCGTCCTCAGCTTCTACCATGGCCTTAAAATGGCTCTGGAATCTGGGGCATGTATTCCTCATTGTATGCCTGTGAATATATGTTGTTTGTTCTCTCTATTTTTTCAGCTTCAAGAATTTATTGTACTGCAGGAAGAACTTAAAACTATTAAAAAAGATGCTGTAAGTATGCTGTGGTCATATATACAATGCTTCATTTACTTTTGTCAGTTCTTAAGTCTCCACAAGAGAAGCGGCGATTGTAAACATTTTTGACTGAATGCGACTGACTAGGGAAGATGAGGGCAGTTAATTTAATTTTCTTAGTCACCTAGTCACCTACCGCTCCGGCAGACACTCTAGCCAAATCGACTACATCCTCGCCAGAAATAGGGAAAGAGGGCAGCTTATAAATGCCAAAACCTACCCTGGCGAAGAATGTACCCCACAACATAGATTAGTAGTTAGTGACTTTGGGATCAAGGCAAAATGGGAGCCCGGAATTAGACCGGCTTGGAGGAGAAGGG
This sequence comes from Octopus bimaculoides, assembly GCF_001194135.2. Classification (NCBI taxonomy): domain Eukaryota; kingdom Metazoa; phylum Mollusca; class Cephalopoda; order Octopoda; family Octopodidae; genus Octopus; species Octopus bimaculoides. The sequence goes on along the minus strand of NC_068986.1, from coordinate 31,181,292 downwards.
TGTGGAAGCTTAAAGACCCTGCAAACGGACAGAGACTTAGAGACAAGTTACTTGAAGCATTTAACGAAATAGAAGGGGATATAGCATCAT
>NC_068986.1:31174881-31178725 GCF_001194135.2 Octopus bimaculoides | reverse complement strand
GTGCCCCTGGACTGGCTTGTGCGGGTGGCACATAAAAGACACCATTTCAAGCGTGGCCGTTGCCAGTATCGCCTGACTGGCCTTCGTGCAGGTGACACGTAAAAGCACCTACTACACTCTCTGAGTGGTTGGCGTTAGGAAGGGCATCCAGCTGTAGAAACTCTGCCAAATTTAGATTGGAGCCTGGTGTTGCCATCCAGTTTCACCAGTCCTCAGTCAAATCGTCCAACCCATGCTAGCATGGAAAGCGGACGTTAAACGATGATGATGATGATGATGATGATCTATGGAAATGCTGCATGTTTCAATGAAATGTACAGCTCTGTAGATAAGATTACTCAGTCTTTAGCATGGCATTTAGTTGCAGGACTGGTATTGACAAAAGTGGAAATGACATAATCATTGAGTTTATCACAAAACCTCTGTGGCAGTTTTAAAGGTAGAGAGAGGACATATGACATGTGTCAGCAAATTAAATATTGTTTAATCAACCTCATCTTATGTCTGCTTTCCATGTTATTATGGGTTGGAGAAATCATCACAATTCAGTCAGTTCGTTTGCCCTTCTGGATGTGGCTAAGAGACCACACTCTGGAGAGCAGTCTCTTCTCATTTTGGAACGGTTTTCACAGCTGGATGCTCTTCCTAACACCAGATTCTTTATACTGTGTATTGGATGCATTTTTTGTGTGGTACCAGCGCTGCTTTTCCTACAAGTTATTGTTTGTATTCCCATTTTAGAATAAGTAAATAGCTACACTACATTATTGTTTGTTGCAAGAAGTGACTAAAAGAACTGGCAACAAGAAAAGCAGCCAGCCATAAAACATTACCATTGATAACCTATTCCATGCATGCAAGCATGGAAAAGCAGACTCAAAATGACAATGATGATGGCGGTAATGGTTATGGTGATAATTTTTTTTTTTACAAGTAATCCACATAGTCTAAAAGTGGAATGTGTTTTCTGTTTGGCACATTCATCTAAATAGCTTTATACTTTGCTCATGAGCAGAGAACATCACAGTTATTGTACTTCGTTAAAATGTATTTATTAGAATCAGCAAATACAGAATAGAATTGTTGTTTTTTTTTAAGCCTTGGTTTATTAACTTATTAATAATGTATCTTAACCAAAAAGCTAATGCAATTTTTGTAACAAATTTATAAATTATTGCCAAATTCCATCACGTAATCTTCACAAGTTCTTTTAAATAAGCACAATGTCAATTTTTATAGACATTTGAATTGATCTGAGCACATTACAGATATTTATTTAACACATATTAGAGTTGATAAATGCAAATTTAAACTCTAGCATGATTTGAGTTCAAAACCAAGAGAAACAAACTTAAATATAGTGTTTAGTCCAGTCATCTTCACTTCTTTATATTACAAAACATTATTGAATATTTGTGTGCAGTAAGCTTCAAATATTTTAATTGCTTATCTTTCAGAATTTTTATAATCAACAACCAAACAGTAACATATTCTTTAAGGTAGACAATAAAGACAAAGTGTCACTTCAGTGTCAAGGTATTCTGTTTTTTTTTCTCTCTCTTCATTTGTAATATCTTATTCATCAATGTTTAAAATAATTTTATCTCATAAGTTAAATGGTAATCTTAGATTACCTTTTGCTAACATCTTTCAATTTGATATCTTTTTATGCTGTTCACATGAATCCATTTTTATTGAGTCATTCTGCTGAAGAGTTTCTTATGCTGCAGAATAAACTTGTCTTTTGATAATAAGCTAATCTCTATGGCTTCATGTATTTTAGTAGAACTTAGAAAGTTAGGTTTTATAGAGGAAATAATGAAAGAATGAAATTTTGCTCCACAACCACATGGTTTCATGTTTAGCTCTATTAGACAGCACATACCTTGAGCAAATGTCTTCTACTATAGCTCCAGGCTGACCAATGCCTTGCAAATCATATTGGTTGGCAGAAACTGTATGGAAGCCTGTTGTGTGTATGTGTGTACATAAATGATGATATTCTACAATTTTGTTTGTCACTATTTCAGCAAAAGAGCTATATAATGTTTACATTCTTTGTTGACATTCTGACCAGTTAGTTGTTCTACAATTTTGAAGATCAATCACTTACTTGAAAAATTATAATGGTTGGCAACAGCAAATGCATCTAGCCATAAAAATACTGACTCAAGTCTCTTTTCAAACAAATGATAGAAAAACCGATGTTAAATGAATGAACAAAGAATATATTGATGTTGCCACTTCTCCAAAGTTTTTCTCTCTGGATTCAGATTATTAAAGCTTTCGGTTTTTTTGTTATGAGTTTTCAGTAAGACAGCAAGTTGGCAGAATTATTAGCATGCCAGACAAAATGCTTAGCAGCAATTTGTCTGCCTTTACATTCTGAGCTCAAATTCTGCTGAGGTCAGCTTTGCTTTTCATCTTTTCAGAGTCAATAAAATAAATACCAGTTAAGTACTGGGGTCAATGTAATCTAACTTCCTCCTCCCCTCAAAATCTGTTGACCCTGTGCCAAAATTTGAAACCATTATGAGTTGACAGTGTGAGAAATTTCTTCATTATCACTATTGCACTATTTTAAATTTGTTTATTCAATACTGACGTAGTTTTTGTCTTTAGCTAAGAGATAATTTACTACTCATATTATCTCCTGACTATAGAGAAATAGAGATGCATAAATGAGGAGATTTGTAAGAAAGGATAGCCTGACCCAGAAGACTTTAAAACATTAACAACATAAGAAAAATGTCTAAAAAGGGTTATATTTGTTATATCTTTAATTACAAAGAGTAAATGGGTGAGAGATTTTTAGCTGCAGTTTATTCTGCAAATAAACTGAATACATAAGGTTTCAAATAATCCTTAAATTTGTGATACAAATTTATTTTTCAGATTCCATAGCAAAACTGAAAGAAGAGATGAAAAATTTGGAACAAATGACACCCAAAACAAGCTGAAAATATTTCTCTAAGAAATTTGTTTGTTTCTGTAAAATGTAAATAAAATAAAAAAAAATATATTTTTATTAAATATTGTCTTATTTCAATTGAGACCAAAAAAATAAGTATTTTCATCATTTACAAGATAATTAAAATTAATTACTTTAAGTCTCTAACTGTGATATCTAATTTTGTGATTATTCCAGTAATGATTTTAAATATCAACCAAAAAATAAAAGGGGATTTTCGCGCAAGTCACATTACCTCAGTAAACTTGATGTATTTCAACAAAAAATAATTTCAAACATGACATTCCCAAACAAAAGATAGATTGATGTAGAAAACTGCTTTCTGCTGTTAAGGGTAATGAAATTTTGAGGTGATATATATATATATATATATATATATCTGATGTCTGCAGTAAAAAGGTTGAGTCAAAGTGGAATTTTTTATTTATATATATTACTCTTTTACTTGTTTCAGTCTTTTGACTGTGGCCATGCTGGAGCACCGCCTTTTAGTCGAGCAAATCGACCCCAGGACTTATTCTTTAGAAGCCTAGTACTTATTCTATCGATCTGTTTTGCTGAAACGCTAAGTTACGGGGACATAAACACACTAGCATCGGTTATCAAGCGATGTTGGGGGACAAACACACACATACAAACATACACACACACATACATATATATATATATATATATACAACGGGTTTCTTTCAGTTTCCGTCTACCAAATCCACTCACAAGGCTTTGGTCGGCCCGAGGCCAAGATGCCGCGCAGTGGGACTGAACCCGGGACCATGTGGTTGGTAAGCTAGCTACTTACCACACAGCCACTCCTACGCATATATATGTGGTTTAAGGGAGATTATATATATATATATATATATATATATATAT
>NC_068986.1:31168130-31174722 GCF_001194135.2 Octopus bimaculoides | reverse complement strand
GCCTTAAATAAAGAATATTCTATGATTATAAACATAATTATAATTAGGGGTCAGCTAATTGCTTCACCACATACCGAATTTAGAAATAGGAGTTAAAAATTCCTTTTCTGATTTTTCAAGGATAGATAACTCCTACTGCTTGTTAGAATTAAGGAACTTCGTTTAAATAAGAATATCCACGACAGTCACACACTTTCTTACGTAGGCAAAGATACAAAAGACAGGATTTCGCTCTTGGTTCACATCGTTCATTTGTTAAATATTTGTTATTCCAAGTTAGCATGGGTTAGATGGAGACATATGAGTATTTGAGGCAGCATTTTGCAGTCAGATGCCTTTACTGTTGCTAACTCTTAACCAGGTTTTTAAAATTTTTTTATTCAACTGATCAATGTGGAATATCATTTATGCATGCACTCACATAAAGATATATATATATATATATTGTCATTAATACTTCAGTGTCCACTTTTCCATGCTCTCATAGGTCAGGTGGAATTTGTTGAGGCAGATTTTCTGTGGCTAGATGCTTTTACTATCACCAACCCTTACCTGTTTCCAAGTAGGGTAGTATTTCACCATAGCTGTATCTATTTTCACAGAAGACTGTTAGTGAAGGACACTGCTTCCAAGACAGTGATGCTTGTTTGCATCTATGTGGAGAAAAGAAGAGACCAACACATACACAAAACATATATATATGTGTATACAATGGGCTTCTTTCAGTATTTATCAATGAAATCCACTAACAAGGCTTTGGTCAGCCCAGAGATCTAGTCGAAAAACACTTGGCAAAGTTTCGTGCAGTGGGACTGAACCCAAAACCATGTGATTGGGAAGCAAGCTTCTTAACTCCAAAACTGATGCACCTAATTTTAAGTTGATCAAGAAAAATATCACATTTTATATATTGAACATAAATCATCTGGATATATAGATTTTGGAATATCTGTGATAATTGTTTAGATCTGTAAAGGACATTTTTTGTATCAGAGAACCAGAGGTGTCCTCAAGCAACTTGGTATCAAAAGGGTTAATGTGCTACTTAACATATTTTGAAATAAGAACGAGGCCATCAGAGCATAGAAACCTCCAAGAAACTCTAAATCATAACTGTCCTCATGTCTTTGACTATTCTCTGCTTTCTCAGCACCCACCACATTACAGAGTATGTGTGGGATCTTGTCATATGCCTCTCCAAGTTATAACATTTATGAATAGGAAAAATGCTCAGCTTATGTTACTGTCAAATGATATGATGATAGAATGCTTTATTTACCTCAACAGCAGTTGTTATTAGTCAAATATAAAGAGATACATATTGGTTGAGAGTACACACATGCATTTTATTCAAGAGTAGGGAAATCATTGTAATAGCAAGAGCAGAGACATAGAAAAAAAAAAAGTAGAACGTTTGTGAGTCAGTAGCTGGATTTTTGCCAATCAGTTAAATGGTCTTCTAGTAGATGCTAGCATATGTAGCAGCACACCATCCCATAAATATGAGCAGTACAGTAGTGGAGGGCCTTAAGTTGTGTAAACAGCATGCAGCTGAGCTGAAGTACTTCCTGACTCTTAAGAGGAATTCCAGTTTTTTTATAATGTTTTGGTAATGCTATAGATGTGAGGATATCAAGAAAGATTGTGAAGCTTTGCATTGACAACTGTTGCTATATGATGTTATGTTAGTACACATGTTAGCCCTGGTTGAGCAGACTTATAATCAAAAGTATTTCAGCTATAATCACATTAGCCCTTTTTATAACAGTAGGGTGTGATCTGAATGAGATATGGTTGCTATTTCTAGTAGATTGAACATCCACACAAGTTCCTTTGGTTCAATATTGTTTTTACATTTGAGTTTCTGTGTAGAGTGGTAGTTAGTGTTTCAGTTTAGTCTATATGTATGGTCATAAACTTTGACAAAAGGACAATTTTTTTTTTTTGGTGGTAGTGGTGGTGGGGAGTTGATTACATTGACACCAGGGCTTAAAGTGGTGCTAATTATATCAACTTTGAAAGGATGAGACAAAGTTAATCTCATTGGTATTTGAACTTAGAATGTAAACAGTCAGAAGAAATGCTACTAAGCATTTTGTCCAACACACTAATGATTTTGCCAGCTCACTACCTTTTAGCTTACTAATATGATGCTTGAAAGGAACAAAGACAAGTAAAGAATCTCTTTACTCAATTAACAACAGACAGCTAATCTCCATTTGAAAAGCATATGTATAACAACATGGGAATGTTGTAGTCTGAAAGGTCAGAGTTGAGTATATTCCAAGAATGGTTGCCAAGAAGAGAATCAAATCTAGGGTATAAAATGCTTTGAAAAATGTAGACAGATCACTGGATGATGCTTGCTTGAAACTGATACTAGGTGACACAAGAGTCAGAGTGAGGAAGATTTAGGATTGGATGAAGAGATTCTGTAGTGCTGAATTGTCTTAACCGTTACCTATATGGTAAGACATATTAAAATATTGACCCAAGCTAAAAAATAGAGTAATTTTTTAAAAATTAATAAATCACGTTTTTGTTTTCCGTCCACAAAAGCTAAAAACATTTTATAAAAATTATGAGATTTGGATAAATTTGTATGTTGTGAAGATACGCAAGAATTGATGTTTCAAATAAAACCTTTCTTCAAAGAAATAAATTTTTTTCATGTTTAGGATAGTATTCTATAAATGTATTTGATTTGCAGTGTTATCTTAAACATACAAATTTTTCTTACTTTGTTAATTTATTAAATGATTTTGGCTGATGCAGAACACCAGTTTCTGTAATTATTAAACTTTATGTAATATTCAATTTTATTGTATTCTTTCAATACCATGGGTAAACTGGATTGGAATCTCTAAATAAATTATTTACTTGCCTTTATGTTAAAAGCATAGTAAATATTTCAAAAGTTGCCAAAAGCAGCCCGAAAAACTTCTGCATGCCATTTAAATAAATACACATTAAAAGGAAGGTGGCAATAAATAACCAACCAACCTCTCTTACTCAGTTGCAGACCATCCCACATGTCATGGGGTATCAGACAACAAAAGCTCTCCAATCAGCAATCACAAGCCCTGTCAGGAGTCAACTTCAAGCCAATCTTCCTCATACACACTCCATCGCTTACGACGTCGAGGGTTCCAGTTGATCCGATCAACGGAACAGCCTGCTCGTGAAATTAACGTGCAAGTGGCTGAGCACTCCACAGACACGTATATCCTTAATGTAGTTCTCGGGGGATATTCAGCATGACACAGTTTGACAAGGCTGGCCCTTTGAATTACAGGTACAACAGAAACAGGAAGTAAGAGTGAGTGAAAGCTGTGGTGAACGAGTACACCAGGGTTCGCCACCATCCCCTGCCGGAGCCTCGTGGAGCTTTAGGTGTTTTTGCTCAATAAACACTCACAACACCCGGTCTGGGAATCAAAACCGCGATCCTATGACCACGAGTCCGCTGCCTTAACCACTGGGCCATTGCGCCTCCACTCCTCATACACACACAAATTAAAATACAGAAAAACCAGCGTATTATTAGAATTTCTTTTTAATTCAGAAAATCTCAATGAAATCATCCAACAAGCATTTATCTCATAAAAATTATCGTCTCTGTGTCTTTCCAATACCACGTTTACCACTGAAAATATGTTTTGGTTTCAAATCATGAATGTGTCGATCAGATTCTCCTTTACGTCCGTCCATTGTGAAGGACTTCATAGCCTTGCGTGTCATCTTTCTTACTTTATTGACCATCTGAAATATTTAAAATTAGATTTTAATGAACATGTGAAAAATAATATATGCAATACATACAATTTTTGTTTTGTTTCATTTCTTTACAAGAATAATTTAAGTTCCAGCGGCTTTGGAAATCTTCATAAAAATCATATGAAATGATTTTTATTAATTTTTAAAAGGCATTTATTTATCCTAGAGTTGAAATGGTTAATTAATAATTACAGATATATTAAAATATAATTTCTAACTGAGAAACAAGGGCAGCAATTTTGAGGGGAGTGAGTAAGTCGATTACATTAATCCCAGTACTCAACCAGTACTTATGAATAGATGAAAGGCTAAGTCAACCTTGGCAAAATTTGAATTCAGAATTTAAAAAGCTGAGAAAAATATCACTAACAACTTCGTCTGGCGTGTGAAGAGTTTTGCCAAATTGTCACTTTAGATATATTAAAATACATTAACTTCTAAATTTGGGACATTTTGGTTGGGAGAAGTCTCTAAGGAACTAATTAACTTCAGTATATTAGTGGTACTATTTTTAATTGACCTTCCATCTCCTGAAGAATGAAAGAAATGTAAAACCAAACCCTGCTCAAGACAAAGTGACCTGACAATATACTAGAAGTTATTTTACCACTTTCTACAAGAAGTGTTTTACAAAATTTTCAAAATAGTCACATAAACTCAATCAAACATTTACAAGTAATCCAGGAAAATACACTATTTTACATGACTACCAATATTAACAGCAACAACTATAAAAACGGAGGCTATATCGATAGCCTCCCTTCGTAATATCACAGGCCTGCACACTATAAATTAAAAAATAAACGTTCCACCCAAGAAAAATCTTAACATTTTGCAATACAACACTAATGACATCATTCTAGAACTACAAAATTTTATCAACATGCAAATTCATGCAGCTGTAATCCAGAAAACATTCTTACTAGCAAGATACTGCATTCCAAAATTCACTCACTCAGACTAGAAAGACGTGTCTTTATGATGGAATGGTCTTATCACACATAAAAACGTATGAAAAAAGTGAAACTAAGAGTTCCCACAATCACCAACAGCAGAGACATTGCAGTAAAATAATTATAGACATAGCTAAAAGGAAAAACGTATCCCACAAAACAATGTAAAAATTACAACCTAAATTACACATCAGAAATGGCTAACCTTACAAAAAACCCCACAAAACATTCAAAACTACACACAACCAAAATAATAAAAAAAAAACCTTTCGCCACTCAAGAAAATAATCTAGAAAAACAAAACTGGTAAATATTAGTATTCAAAATAAACCACAAAACTATATAGCAGCATCGACAATAATAACAATGGTCATATCATATAGTGTATCACACTATATGATTAACAATAAGGAACAAAGCAATTCCAAGTAAGGAGAAAGAAAATAGCTGCTATATTTGATGACATATACGACACTTTTCACAGAAGACAAAAGTCTCAAAAAAAAAATCCCCCCCAAGTCCTATATGTGAAGTTAGGCCTATATAATGCACTAAGAATGTTTTCCCCTTAATATATGCTGTTGAAGTTAAGGTGTATCTAATACATCCACCAACAAACATGGCATATCTATTAAGGTGAAAAAATATATTTTATGTACCGTTTCATCTCGTAAACCAGATCGATCTCGAGGAGTCCTGGAAGAGCTACGCATGGCTGCTTGAGAATCTTCTCTCTTTCGTTTCAAAGGCCTGCGTGTTGTACTACGGGATCTTTGTGTTGAGTAGTTTTTCTCCTGAAACAGAAATATTCATATAATGAATGGCTTCAAACAACATGAATTAATCAAAGGAGAAACTGAAATGAAATCAAAATATACATTAGGCTTTAATTTTTCATAGGTGTTAAAAAAAAACACTTCATTATGTGTTGAAACTGAGTATGTGGGATTTGTTATTGCTCAGCCACATTCTAATTTCTATTTATCCCACACCTACTGCAAGACAGTCAGCCTTCTTCCGAACTGGTTTGTTATTCATTTTTACGAAATATTTTTTTTGTTCACTCTGTAATTTGCTCACTATGACGACACATTAAAACATGCTATTCTGTAGCCACTTTTACATATATTATCAGTATATAAATGGCTGTTAAATTTTTGAGAATAAACTAACTACTATTAATTAATAACTATGTCCAACTAATTTTGAGTAAAATTTCTGAACAGCGTGTTCTATATTGTCATATAAATTTCAACTAAATTGAAAATTTTAAGTTCACTTCATAATTTGAACAAAAAATTATTTATACACATTAAATAAACTTCTTTCTATGCCCTTTGTATCACCAACCACCCAGCAGAGTGGACTTATCATTCAAACTAACTTACACTGATTCTGTATAATAAAATGTTTAAAACTGAAGTTAAATCAATCAAAATGTATTCAGCAAAAAACTTACTGCACGTTCTAACTGTAAGCCCAAGTCATCCATTTGTTGCTCCAAATCACCAACAGTTCCAACAACTAATTTAGATCTTGGTATTTTTGATGCCTTTCGCCTTTCTCGTGACTCTAAGATCATCAGTTGTCTCTTTTCATGTATTCTAAAAAAGAAAACAAAATAGTCATCATCATCATCATCATCGTTTAACGTCCGCTTTCCATGCTAGCATGGGTTGGACGATTTGACTGAGGACTGGTGAAACCGGATGGCAACACCAGGCTCCAGTCTGATTTGGCAGAGTTTCTACAGCTGGATGCCCTTCCTAACGCCAACCACTCAGAGAGTGTAGTGGGTGCTTTTACGTGTCACCCGCACGAAAACGGCCACGCTCGAAATGGTGTCTTTTATGTGCCACCCG
>NC_068986.1:31151213-31163126 GCF_001194135.2 Octopus bimaculoides | reverse complement strand
CATTCAAACTAACTTACACTGATTCTGTATAATAAAATGTTTAAAACTGAAGTTAAATCAATCAAAATGTATTCAGCAAAAAACTTACTGCACGTTCTAACTGTAAGCCCAAGTCATCCATTTGTTGCTCCAAATCACCAACAGTTCCAACAACTAATTTAGATCTTGGTATTTTTGATGCCTTTCGCCTTTCTCGTGACTCTAAGATCATCAGTTGTCTCTTTTCATGTATTCTAAAAAAGAAAACAAAATAGTCATCATCATCATCATCATATATATATATAAAGAGAGAGAGAGAGGGGGGACCAGTCAAGCAGCACATCACGCTGTAATTCTTGGGCTGAGAAATCAACACTTAAAAGCCATAATTTTAAGGAGCGATAAGAATTTTTGAATAAAGGAAAATGGGTAGTGGTGGTGGGTAGGTACCGCCAGCGAGTAGAGAGGGCTCTTAATTGTAGATTTTAAATATTTGAGAGACAACAATGCATAAATCGTATGGTAATAATAATTAAGAAGATTTAACAAGATTAATCTCAAGTTACTTGGTGACCCTGTCAGTGCAGGTGCCACTTAAAAAAGCATCCAGTCCACTCTGTAAAATGGTTGGCATTTGGAAAGGCATCTAGCTGTAAAAATCCTGCTAAAACAGTCACAGAAGTCTAGTGCAGGCTTCTGCTAAAATGGCTCTCGTCAAACTGTCCTGCTCATGCCAGTATGGAAGGCAGATGTTAAACAATGATGATGATGAATCAACAGATGCAGGTATGACAGCTGACACTCTTGTTGCAATCACCATGTTCCATTCGGAGTTTCGCCCATTGGATAGAATCTTAGGCAAGTATTTTCTATGGCTTTGACTTGACAAATGCCTTGTGAGAAGAAGTGGAGATGGAAACTTGAGAAGTTCATAATATCAACATATACGTGTATGTGTGTGAATTCATTTCCATGTGTTTTTTTTTTAAACATCCTTCTCTGGTAAGCAATAATCCCATAGGTTCAGCAGCTTTGCTGCTTTCAATTTGTGAGGACCAGTGGTGTGAAAATACCTTAAGTGGAAAACAAGTTAAGTAAAGGCTGGCCATAGAAAATTTACCTCAACAAGTTTCTAACCCATGCCAGCATAGAAAAGAAAAGCAAGAACGATAACTTTGCTGATAATTAAAATACCGTATTTTAACGCACATAAGCAACCCTCATGTATAAGGAAACCCCTAATTTGGGGTGCTTAAAATTTTGGAAAAAAGGTTTTATAAGGGATTATTATACTATTCATGTATAAGAAACTCCCATATTTTTTTAACCTAATTTTTGACAAAAAAGGGTTCCTTATACACATTAAAATACAATAAATACTATTTATTTAAAAACAATAGGGATGGAGTATTAAGATATGAAAGAAAAGGTAATTTTAGTATTCATGTTATCCATTTTTCCATGAGAAATCACTACAATTCAATCCTTTCTTACTGATAAACTAGTAAACTGTGAAATAAAGAGTTCTGTTATCAACCATATAGATGTGAAAAGTGAAGTCAACTTCAGTCAGATTTGAATGCAGAAAGTAAAAGGACCTTTCCATTAGCCTAATAATATCGATCTATAACAAGGGTACAAGGTCATAAGTTTTAGGGGAAGCTTATAGTCAATCATACTAATCATCAACTTCATTGGTGCATACTTTAGGCAAAGTCCACCTCAACAGGATTTGAGCTCAAGCTGTATAGGGACATAACTAAATAGTGAGAGGTCTTTGATCTATCACCCTACTGCTTCTACTAATCTACACAAATCACTAATAATAACATTTATTAATGCTTAAGTAACACATAGTACAAATAAAGCAGTGAAAATAAAATGAGCATATTTAAGCAAAAATCTTTAAGGTTAATTACTTGGCGGCAACTTTTCTAATTTTCTTCATGTCTTCATCTTCTTCTTCATCTAAGTTGTTATAATATCCTGCAGCAATTCTCAGCTCTTCTTCTTTCTCTAATGCTTCCAGTTTCTATAAATACAATTGTTAGACATAACACCATTTGAAAATTTAAAAAGAAAAATATTCAAATACATTTGAATTGTATTTAAAAAATAAAAAATTTTCTTTTTTTTCTCAAAAATCATCATTATTTAACATCCATTTTAGAATGCTTGTAATGAAAGCGAGGGTTAAATGATGGAATATGTTAAGACAGATTTTCCATAGTAAGATTTACTATTTGTTACACCATGGTATAATTTAATTAAATACTAAGTATTATGCTTGATAATGACTACACAATGCAATCAGTTTGAGATTAACTAACCTGCATTATATTTGGGTCAATAAAATCAGCTACATTATGTCCTTCCCATATTTCTGGCATGACATCATATTTTTCTTCTGGATTCGTCAAATCCCAGGTTTCTGTAACAAAAGTTTAGAAATAAATAATAGACAATGTGAACAATTCAAATCATTTTCATTCTATTTTACTAATTTCAGTTTGAGGACTGTGACCATGCTGGAGCCCTGCCTTCAAAGATATATTACCATCATCATAATTTAACAGCCATTGTCCATGCTGGGTTGGACGGTTTGACCAGAGCTGCACCAGGCTCCAGTCTGATTTGGCATGGTTTCTACAGCTGGATGCCCTTCCTAACACCAACCACTTTTCAGAGTGTGCTGGGTGCTTTTATGTGGATTCCAGTTCTTGACTGTTAGTGCGAGATTTGAACTCAGAAAGTAATCAAATACTATAATGGAGTATTTTACAACATTTCTGATCACATTTGACATCCTTGGTGTAGCCCTGGTTGTGTTTTTGCAATGCAAAACCTGCTCCTACTTGTCAATAAAATATAGCAATGGTCATGTACTGGAATTGATGTAACAGACTAATACACACACACACACACACACACATAAAATTCAGACCATGTGCCAATATTAGAAAATTATTATTATTAGAGTGAATTATAAGAATTGGACAAAATATTTTATAAGTATTTAGTTACAACTCTTACTTGCTGAGTTCAAATTTTACCAAAACACTTTTACCTTTTCTTCTTCCAAGGTTGATAAAATGAAGCACCAGTCAAGTACTGGGATTAATTTTTAATCAATTAAGTCTTGTCCTTCCCTTAAATTTGTAGCCTTTTACCTTTGTTAGAAATAATTATTATTAACACTCTAAAGGTAATATCACTATATTCATGGCCTTAATTCAAATTCAATCAAACATTTACAGTCAAATAATTTACTTACTTCTCAAATCTAAAATGTAATCATCTCCCATTTCTTGTTCAATGTCTTTTTCCTGCAAAGAAACAGAAATATTTTGGTCTATTTATAAAATAATCAAAAGAAGGAGAGGCAATGCCTGGAGATCTTTGCAAGTCTTTCCAGACTGATGAAATTGATGTTCAGTTGAAATATAGATAATAGCAGTGTTTAGTGTGGTGAGATAGTAAAGGTGATCATAGAAGGAATGATAGGTAGGGAAAATGGGACAGAGTGAAGTAGGAAGCTAGTTAGTTCAGAGGACATGCAATAGCAAAAATGACATACCTATGAGCTAGTAATTGAAGGCTGCTGGTTATTAAATCATTGCCAGCTTGGATTTGGTGAAGGACACTAGTTTCCAATCAGTGTGTCACAGAAAGTAGTTTGTGATGTCATTAGGTTTTAAGTTTCAACAATGCAACTGACATCATTTGCCAGAGGCACATTAAGCATGGGAAGTTAGGGAGGCAGAGACATTGGAAACCACTTGTCTTGGATGTTAGTGTATAGCAGTAGCACCAGTCTACAGACGTAAGCAACATTTTAATGGGGGTTTTACAACTTTTTGTAATCCTTTAATCAGGAGGGAAGATTAATGCCTAAGACCTTTTACAACTCAGTGTGGAGGAAGGTATCCTCAAACTGAAAATCTAGCTCAAATGTTTGCAACAAAGTGGACTCTGCTAAAGACACCCACAGATCAAGTGGTGATGGTGTAAAACTGGGTAATGGATTAAGTCTACCACCTAAGCAGGCCAAGGTGGGATCTGAACTCAGAATGTAAAGAAAAAGGAGAAATACTGCAAAGCATTCTATCCAACACATTCTAAATGACTGCCAATTCCCCATCTGAATTTGTGACTTAAAGATAATGGGTTTGACTATGACAGATTCCAAGTGTTGCAAGAAAGATTTATCATCCATTTCTTTTTTCAAAGGCAAAAATTTCACACCCACTCTCTTAAGTCTCGGAAGCTAACTTTAGTAATGTAAACAGTTCCACTGAAGACAAATAAGTAAATCTTACCAATTTCTTCTTTTGCCCATCGGTTTCCATTTTTTGCCTTTTCTGAAGAACAGCTTCAGGGATATGAACTGATCTTTCCTATTAAAAAAAAAAAAAAAAAGAAAGAAAAAAAAAATCATTTCATCACAGATCATCTTGCTATAATTAGTGGTGGTTTTGCTGTTTATATATTTTTGCTCCTCATAACAGAATTGGTACATTGTCCTTAAATTCCAATTTTAAGAAGGTGTGGGGTTATAGCGGGTTGCTTTATCTACTGTTATTCCTTCAAGAAAGATGTGAACTTAAACACAATGGTTGTAATGTGTTTGAACTCACAATAATGAAGCAAAACATATTGCGATTCACAACAAAATGTTACACATAACAAAAATCCGTGTAAGAAAGAGAAACAGTCACCCAAAAGGAAGGTTTCCATATGTGAAGGTGTCTTTCAAGAAATATAGTAAACAAAACTCTCTAACAAACATTAAATTGCAAATATCATATTTTGATTACATTCTGATAAAACATCAGAAACCTTACCTTATCATCTCTCTTGTTTGGCATTGCAACTCTTAATCGTGATAATAAGTCATCTTTTTTCTGACGAATCTTTGTTTCCACTCGATAAGCTAACAGACGATCACAAGCCTAGATTAGACAAAATATGAAAATAACATTTCCTCATTGCCAGCCCAATATTATGAAACGAATCATGACGGGTAAAACAAATTATTTTTTCATCAACACCAAATAAATTACAAATTAATACTAAAATACTTTTAAGTGTTAATTCTCAAGTCAGTTCTGACTGAGCAAAACCTATGGTCAAACCATTCCAGGTTTGACCATCCTGTTTTTTTTGTTTTTTTTTTTTAAATATCTAGAAATATATTCTACTAATATGGTAGGGTTTGATTAAAAAGAAATGTCGCTACTGTTTCTAACAGGTCAACTAACCACATGGAGGCTTCTCCCATTAGTATTGGTTTGTAAAGAACAGTTATATTTAAAGTTAAATTACATAAATAAAAAATGTCAGTATTTTTAGACTTAAGGGATGGCTGTACAGTTAAGAAATATGCTTTGTGACCGTATGAATTTAAGTTCAGTCCCACTGCATGGCATCTTGGGCAAGTATCTTCTATTATTGTCCTGGGCTGACCAATGCTGTATGAGTATACCTAGTAGACAAACAGTACAGAAGCCCATCACTCATGTGCATGTGTGTCTGTGCTGGAATGTTTGTCGCTCAACACTTTACAACCAATGTTGGTTTGTCTTTGAAACTTTGCAGATCCACAAAAAGCAAACAAGTATCAGACTTTAAAAAGAAAGGTAGTGTGATCATTTTGATTGACCGAATCCTTCAATGCAATGCTCCAGTATGGCCACAGACCAATGACAAATATTCAAACACTTACCTCATTTTTGACATTCATGACTCCTTCTTCAGTGAGTGTACTCATATACATTATTGGAACATTTTCCTCTTCTATTTTCTTGATGGAAGCCTTTAAAATTAAGAACACACAACCATCACCATATATTTAAATATTTATAAATTTATGAAATACTTCTAATAAATTGCATTCATTTGTTTCAAATACATTTTTCTATGCTAGTGTGGATTAAACAAATACATGTTTTTGAGGTATTGGTCTACTGAAAGTACTCTGTAGCTAACTCTTATTAATTCTTAACTATTTTTCAAGTGAGGAGTTCTTTCATTCCACTCATCTTCAAAAGTTAAAAACTTGAAGACAATTTGTCGAAGAGGATGTCAACAAACATTACTGTTTGTAGTTCAGTACTGTTTCATATATTCATACATGCGTAGGCATGTACATGCACAAACACACACAAAACAAAAAGACTTCGTGGAATTTCATTCCCAAAGTTAAATTTCTTAGGTAGATGTCGCTATTCAATAAATAGAAGTTGCTAAAATAAGTACCAGACAAGACACTGGGGTTGATAAAACGTAAAATCCCTTGAAAGTGGTGCCCCAGTATGGCCACAGTCCAAAGACAAACTACTAAAAAAACAAAACGTAAATGAAGTCTAAAAAATTTCAGGGTAGGAAATATAAGTTATAATTTTCAAGAACTTTTCTTGGCTGTGTACTCTACTTTAGACTGAAGCAATTTTAAGTACACCTATTTATATGTAGTATATATAGCATCAAAAGACTAACATCCAAACTACAGGGTGTCCTCAAAGTCTGGGTACATGGGGATTAACACATACTTAAACCCATTACCTCCCATAATTCTATTAACTGGAATTTTGACAGATAATTACGAAATTTGTAATTTTTAAGTGATCTCATGAGATCACTGGTAGGTAATGGGTTAAGAAATTATTATTTCTTAAATTTAATTGTTGATGTTATAATTTTATTTACTCCATGTAGCCTGACTTTGTGGGCACCCTGTAGATTTATTACTCATTCATTTTATGTTTCAGAACCAGATCAAACCAAACATTAATCCTATCACATTTTATTTCATAAAAGGACCAACTAGTTAGCCATATGTTATTTTTTCATGTCTTGTGCATGATTTAAAGAAACAAATGTAATTAGAAAATATATCATATGAAGTATCCTAAAATAATTCATACTACATTATATTTAATGAGAGAGAGAGAGAGAGATCATGTGTGTTGAAACAAATTACCTGTGTAGCTTCTGGGAGGTCTTCAAATTTCAGAACATCTATTTTGTTGATGCAAACTAAGATGGGTTTATTCACAAATAATGGTTTAATGCTTTCAAATAAGGTAATCTGAAAATTTAAAGCAAAAATATATATAAAATATAAATTAAGCATACAAGGAAAAGTAAATAGCTAACAAACTGAAATAAAACCAATGAGATTAGGTCATTAAACATATGGCTACCTCCCGTAAGCACTGGGGTATGTATAGGAGGTAGCTAGGTACGACATGAATAGAATAATTTTAAATATTAATAGGCAATGTATTTCATTGCAAGATTGGTAATGAAATGATTAATATATTTCTGTAGTTAAATCATTCACATTTATATAAAATATATAAATACCATTTATAATATTTTCATTTTTAACTTTATACACAAAGTGCACCAAAATATTTTTTATTTACTCTAAGTATACTGTGATAAAAGGAAAAAAAAAAAAAAAAAATTGGGGAACGACTGCATGAGACAACCTAAATAATCCCAATTATTTTAGAGAATTAAATTTGTGTTGGCCAAGTCTGTAATTCCATATTTTTTGAATAAATCAATGAAACGAAGGATTTTATGTCAACCACCCAATAGCAGAGTAAAAAAAGGGTAATAAGAAAAAAAACAAAGCAGTAATATAATAGTTAACGCATTTACTCATTCAGCATGTGTGAAGTTTAGTTTGGATGTGGAGGCAATTTGTTCTGGGATTCCTTTGTATCTTATTGTATTCAAAATGTTTACATGTTTTTTAGCCAATGCTAATTCACATTACAATTCTCAGTTAATTCAAACAAACAGCAGTTGTGATAGTAACAGCTAAAATGGAGTTCTATATTTAAGAGATGAAGAATTATGTACATTATTTACAATTGACGGATATTTGTCCTCATCTTGTTTGTTGTTAACACAATGTTTCAGCTAATATGCCCTCCAGCTTTCATCAGGTGTCTTGGGGAAATTTCCAACCTGGGTTCACATTCCTAAGGTATTTTCCGATGATGATGACGACGATGGTGGTGGTGTTCTTGTTTATTATTGTTGTTTTTTTTTAAAAATTATTATTATTATTATTCAGGTCACTGCCTGGAATCCAACTCGGAATCTTAGGGTTAGTAGCCTATGCTCTTAACCACTACACCGTATGGTATATCAGCTGAAACGTTGTATTAACAACAAACAAGATAAGGACAAATATCCGTCAATTGTAAATAATGTAAATAAGAGCCTAAAATGGAGACAGCCACTGTTTGTATTTACAAACAAACTCTTACCTGTTCATCAATTGTTTGGTTACATTGTTCAGAGATATCCATAATATACAGTACTGCAGCTTTTAAATGAGCCAATGCTGTAATGGCCTGCATTTCAATAGTGTTTCTATTTTCTAAAGGATGATCCAATATACCTGGAGTATCAACAACCTATTTGGAAAGGGAGAAAAAATAGCATTTAGAATATAAATTGTTTCAAAGAGTAGTTTTTATTATATATACACTCCCAGCGCTAGGAAGAGCATCTAGCTACAGAAACCTTGCTAAAGCAGACAGTGGAGCTTGGCATGGCTCTCTGACTTTCCAACCCATGCCAGCATGGAAAATGAATGTTAAATGATGATGTGCTCCACATACCTAAGAAATAGGAAACAGATGAAATGTTGATTCATACATAACAAAAATGATGTTGTAGGTCATGTGACTTAACTCAAACATCACACAAACAGTCTGGTTTAACAAAGCTATGACTGAATTCATTGTAGGAACTTGCATTATGCTATTGAACAAGATTCTGGGAATTAAGAACTTTGTATGATTTAAGCTTCAGGGCGAGACTTTATTACTGAACTTATAGAAATACTTAGAATTATTACAACAGATAGTGTATTTCTTTGGAAATATAGTCACAGAAGTTTTAAAGCAAGACGCTTTCTCAATCCACTTCTGTTCTGAATACCAAGTATTTTCAATGCACTCTAGTTATAATTCTTTTAAGTGACAAAAATATCTGCTTATACATATACCATAGCTGTCACTAATAAATATTAACTAAGATCACTCCTTTATGACAATATTAATGATAAAAATACAATCAAACATACCATATTTTCTGGCATAAAAGTCAAATTTTTCAAACTAGCAACTGGATTTGGAAAGACTGATGTTTGAATTTACACTATATAACACACTAACTTGTGGGCTGGAAAATATGTTACTTATATATTTGAAAAGAAAAAGAAGAAATAAATATTAACAGGAAATAAGATTTTTTAAAATGAAACTTTTCACAAAATAGATATCTTACCTGCCAACGTAGATACCGATGGTCAGTGTGTCCGACAAACAATGATTTGGTAGTGAAAGCATAAGGCTGCACTTCAACGTCGGCTCGTGTAATCTAGAAGTTAACAAAATTATTACAAGAATAATAACTGGATATTAGAAACGATAAACACTGATTAACACATTTAAATATTTAAATAAACCAGTACAGCAATATTTTCTAAATGTCAACAACTCAGCCATGAAGTAAGTGGTATTTCTTATCAGTTAGGTAGAGTGGATAAAAGAAAGTAATGTACTCCTCTTAAGGACATCCTATGTCAATGAGAGCATTTAACCCATATATGCCTATAAAAAAAATGAAGTCTTAAAATTTCACTGTATTTAGATTAAACGTTACGGTAAGCTTTCACAATCTGAAAGAAAAGGACGGTATGCAACTGTTAGCTACGGGTGTTGACTACCAACTGCACATTCCGTATGCTCAGTCAGATGCTTCCTGGCGAGTTCATGTCCAAACAAGAAGAAGTAGGTTTTGTGTTGCGAAAAGGCAACCAGGCGGTAAATACAGGTTAAAATTGATATCTTTTGTTTACTGGTTCAACATATTAACATTTGGTCACTGTATCTTATCTTAGCCCTTCAGCGTTTAAATCAGCCATGTCCAGCCAAAATAATCGACTTGTTTTATCTACAAACTTGCCAGATCCAACCTCTCACACTTACTCTACAATATTATTCTAAAAATGAACAATTATGTCACTGAAGTCTAAAAGCTATAATGTAATGTATGACTAATTCAAATCTATGTGAATAAATAAGCATTACATTTGACACTGAAATCTGAATGCTAAAGGGTTAATCATAATAATTGTTTCTGACATTATTACAAGGCCAGAAATTTGGAGACGAGTCACCAGTACTTGAACTGAAGGATGAAAGGCAAAGTTCACCTCAGCAGGATTTTAACACAGAACATAAAAGAACTGGAATAAATACTACAAGGCATTATTCTCTAACAAGTCTGCTAATCCACTGTCCTCATGTTAATCATAATAAGGAAAAGAATAAATATTTGAAAGTAGTAACAGAACATTTAACATCTGAAATCAAATAGGATCTGTTGATTAAATCTGTCTTCAGTTCTCAGAGAGAGAGAAGTTGGTTGGTTTAGTAACTAAGAACACTTGGAAAAACATTTATACAAACCTTATTGATAAAGCTTGATTTTCCAACATTAGGGAATCCACAGACAAGAAGAGTTCGGGTAGTAGGATCAATGGATGGCAAACGAGATAAATGTTGTCTAACTTGTTCTAGATATTCCAAGCTCTGTTTCTGACGTTTCAAAATGGTCACCATTCTAGAAATACATACCATAATATACAATTGTATAATATGTTCTTTAATTAAAGTATATAACAACTGTTCAATGTTAATTCCAAACAGTAGATTTGTATTTAACCAAGTTAAATATTACAAAAACTAACCTTCCTAGAGCTGCTTTTTTCAATTGTTTGCATCGATAAAGTGAATCAGCATATTTCAGAAGTCTAACATAATCCTTTGAAACACTGCAATGGGAACATCTCAATTTTAGTCTTAAAAATAACTAAAACTATACATACATACATACATAGAAATATTGCACAGATAAACTGTTGCTTCAGACAACAAAAATGATAACATTCTAAATTATAACCGCATTATCCTAAGATTTAATTTGAGTTCATTTGATTTGTTACAATTTCCATTGATAGAACAATATTTTTCCACTTTACTATACGTAGACAAACGTACACAACTACAAACAATAACAAATGTAGAGTCAGGGCATAAACAAATACACAGGTTACATGTTTTACGCAATTTCAATGATGTCTTCTATAGTGAAAAATATATCTTTTATCTATTACTAGTTTCAGTCATTGGCACACCACCTTGAAGAGTTTAGTTGAACAGATTGACTCCAGTACTTGCTCTGTCAGTCTCCTCTGTCAAACTTCTAAGTTGCAGGGAAGTGAACAAAACAGCACTAATAGTCAAAGCAGTAGGAGAACAAAGCACATGTACATATAAACACATACACAACAGGCTTCCACACAGAGTTTTTGTCTTACAAATTCGCTTATAGGGCATTGATTGGCCCAGGGTTATAATAGAAGATACTTGCCCAAAGTGCTGCACAGTGGGACTGAACCCAAGACTGTGATTGAAAAATGAACTTTTTACCACACAGCTAATGCATATATATATATACCTTTCCCTTGGATAACTGTGGTGGCATGGAGAGGGGAGGCTGGTATGCATGCGCGACTGCTGGTCTTTCATAAAACAACCTTGCCCGGACTTGTGCCCCGGAGGGTAACTTTCTAGGTGCAATCCCATGGTCAGTCATGACCGAAGGGGGTCTCAGTATAAAGATCTAATCTTTCGAGCGAGATCGTTGCCGGTGCCCCTGGGCCAGCTCCTGTGCGGGTGACACATGAGGTTTTTCGAGCGAGATCGTTGCCGGTGCCCCTGGACTGGCTCATGTGCGGGCGACACATGAAATCTTTCGAGCGAGATTGTTGCCAGTGCCCCTGGACTGGCTCTTGTGCGGGTGACACATGAAATGTTTTGAGTGGGACGGGATCGTTGC
>NC_068986.1:31147894-31150650 GCF_001194135.2 Octopus bimaculoides | reverse complement strand
TTTCGAGCGAGATCGTTGCCGGTGCCCCTGGGCCAGCTCCTGTGCGGGTGACACGTAAAAGCACCCACTACACTCTCTGAGTGGTTGGCGTTAGGAAGGGCATCCAGCTGTAGAAACTCTGCCAAATTAGATTGGAGCCTGGTGTTGCCATCCGGTTTCACCAGTCCTCAGTCAAATCGTCCAACCCATGCTAGCATGGAAAGCGGACGTTAAACGATGATGATGATATATATAAATAAAATCACATAAAGTAAAGTAAGTTAAACAAATAAACAACTGCAACTTACAGTCTAGAAAATATTGTGAACAAATAAATTCAATGAAATCTGTTATACAATGAGGCATCTTCACATCATTATCATCATTTTTTTGTGTCTGCTGTCATGAGTTGGACAAGAGTTCATGAGGCAGAATTTTAAGGCTAGATGCTCCAATTGACACCAATTATCCACTCGTTTTCAAGTAAGATACTACATTTTACTGCTCTTTGCAAGTTAAAAGAGTGACATTTGTTTATGCAGGACATAAATGTCACTAGGTCAATGCACAGACAAACAGAACACATGCACAAACATTCACATTCATACATGTAAATATGTATGTAATGTATATACACACACACATCTGCAATAGGGTTCTGTACTGTTTCCATTTACTAAAGACATGGCATTGGTCAAACTGAGGCCATAGTAGCAGATACTTGCCCAAGGTGCCACAGCGGGATCGAATTTGAAAGCACATGCTTGCAAAGTGAATTTCTTAACCACAGTCAATATCGCCCTCCTCCACTCCCCCTCATCATCATTGTTGTTGGATGTCTGTTTTTTTATGCTGGTGTGGGTTGGATGGTTTGACAGGATCCAATGAACTGCAGGACTGTGTTGAGGTTTAATGTTTGCTTACAGTGAGTACTGAATACATTTTGAGTTGCACTAGCACAGAAAAAAAAAGATTTTTTTTTTTTTTGTGGCACCAGCATATGAACAACATGTTGGAGCCACCATATAGCTCACAAGACTAGAAAATCAGAGGTGAGCAGAGATGAGGGGATTAAAGTACAAGGGGTGGGTGAAAGTTTCCATCAACTAAATTCGTGCATAAGGCTGGAGGTATAGTAGAGGACATCGCCCAAGATGCCACTCAGTTTGATTGGACTAAATGACCACAGGTTTGTGAAACAAACTTGTTAACTTCACTATCATATATTGTCTCTGTACGTATGTGTACCTGTTTGAAAATTTGCATTCTACATCCTTGCACAAAAGCATTAAACAAAAATGTAAAAAGTATGACACTATTGACATTCCCAGCTAACAAATCTTTGCATAGCTCTGTATTTTCAAAGAACACTGGGATAAAAAATCAATTACTTGAAAAATAGGTAAAAATTAGCAGTAGAAAGACTGTAAAATAGTCTGAAGTCCTTCCTTTTATGTAACAGGAAAGACATCACACACACAAGACAAGTTTCTATAAGGTTTCTGTCTACCAATTCCACCCACAAGACATTGTTTTAAGGCTACAGTAGACACTTGCCCAAAGTATCACAAAGTGGCATTTAAGATCATATCTACACAGCCATACCTGCAAAACTGGTAATGGAGTAATTTGAAGAATGATACAAAGTGAAATGGTATCTATTACATAGCAAAAGTATAAATAAAATGCTTAAAAAAACACACACACAAAGTACTTACTTGTCAACTAGATGTCGAGCTGTGTTTATTTGTCCCAGAGCAAGTTTGTAATGGTCCCGGTCATAGAGAACGTTCATCAAATCAGCATAAAATGGGTGAACATCCTATAAGTTACATAAAGGAATTTTAATCTGAGAGCATATATTTAATAACACAGAATAATATAAAGTTTGTGTAGAAAAAAAATATCCTTATATAATTTTCTATTTCATGAAATAATACAAGCTGTCACTGTGTGCAAGCCCCATTTTTCACTGTTTGAAAATCCAAAATATAAAACTTTGTCTAAATCTAACTTGATACACCATGCATTAAAATTTATATCTGTGTATTTATTTTAACTTTAAAGGAAGCCTATACAATCGTAATTGCGGTTATGTGTGTTACACACAACTGAAACTACATGACAAAACTATGCTCAGTATCATATATGAGAATTACATGGTAAAACTAGTAATCATAATTATTGTTAGAGCTCTTTGTGTTTTAACATCAGACAATTTTCTTTTTCACATGTAGAGTATAATAAACTGTTTTGACTATAGTTATTATGAACAGCAACATTATGAAAAGTAAATTAGAAGAGACTGTAAAGATTCTGGAGCTGAGACAAGTAGATGTGTGCTTTGTTCAAGAATAAAGATAGAAAGAACCTTCACAGACAAGGAACAAAGGTACAAATGCTTCTGAGTGGGAATAGTGATGGAGTAGGTATACTGTTGGCTGAGAAATGGATAAAGTAACTGAAGTAAATAAAGTACATGACAGAATAATAGGCGCAGGAGTGGCTGTGTGGTAAGTAGCTTGCTTACCAACCACATGGTTCTGGGCTCAGTCCCACTGCTTGGTACCTTGGGCAAGTGTCTTCTACTATAGCCTCAGGCCGACCAAAGCCTTGTGAGTGGATTTGGTAGACAGAAACTGAAAGAAGCCCATATATATGTATGTGTGTGTATATGCTTGTGTATCTGTGTTTGTCCCCCCAACATCACTTGACAACTGATGGTGGTGTGTTTACGTCCCCGTAACTTAGCGGTTCGGCAAAAGAGACCGATAGAA
>NC_068986.1:31143921-31147062 GCF_001194135.2 Octopus bimaculoides | reverse complement strand
CTCAAAATGGTGCATCTCATGTGCCAACCGCACAAGAACCAGTCCAGGGGCACTGGCAACGATCTTACTTGGCTTGCCGGGTCTTCTCACGCACAGCCCATTTCCAAAGGTCTCGGTCCGTAGTCATCGCCTCGGTGAGGCCCAATGTACGAAGGTCTTGCCTCACCACCTCAGCCCAGGTCTTCCTGGGCCTACCTCTTCCACGGGTTCCCTCAAAAAACTACAAATAAATACATATGTAGAACATCATAAAATCCAGAAAGCTGTAGTGTTTTCAATACACTGCACATATATCTGTCTGTAACAAACTATGCACACATTTTAAAACCATTCTAATACTAGTTTCCTTGTCATCATCATCATTTAACGTGTTTTCCATGCTGGCATGGGTTGGACAGTTTGACAGGAGCTGACCAGCTGAAGGGCTGTTCAGGCTCCATGTCTGTTTTGGCACAGTTTCCATGGCTGGATGCCCTTCCTTATACCAACCACTTTACAGAGTGTACTCGGTGCTTTTACACAGCACTGACACAGGTGCTATTTATGCGGTACAAGCAAGATTAGGGATACTTAGCAGGAGAGGGTTGCAAGAGATGTGCCTGTATGCAAGAGCAACCACGCTTTTACTTAGCTTGATATATTTTTTCAAACCACCAAGAGTCTTGGTCCCCTGTCGTTCCCTCTGTGAGTAGCATGGGCACTTCAAAAGAAGAATGTCCCTGGAAGACAATGAGTAATTAATGATCTGCCACACGAGTCACCCCCGGAAATGTGGTATTTTGCATTGAGAGTTCTTACCCCAGGACCAGACCATCGGTTGAGAGTTCTACTGCAATGTTTTGGAAGCGTTTGGGAGAGGACATTCGGCAAAAGCGACTGGATCTGTGGAGCACAAAGAATTGGATTCTTCATGATGACAA
Source organism: Octopus bimaculoides (assembly GCF_001194135.2). Classification (NCBI taxonomy): domain Eukaryota; kingdom Metazoa; phylum Mollusca; class Cephalopoda; order Octopoda; family Octopodidae; genus Octopus; species Octopus bimaculoides. The sequence continues at coordinate 31,146,142 of NC_068986.1, read as the reverse complement.
TGCACCCTGTCACCGAGCTCTCCTTACTTGTGAGTTTCTCACCAAAAACAACATGATATCACTTCTGTGCCTGCCCTATTTGCCAGGTTTAGCACTTGCAGACTGCCATCTTTTCCCCCAAGATGAAGATGCAGCTCAAAGGTCACCATTTTAACACCATTGTCAAGATCCAGAGTGAATTGCGGAATGTCTTCAACTTACTTTTGGAAAACGACTTCCAGGCCAGATTCCAGAAGTGGCAAGTACGTTGAGACCAGTGTATTGCTGCACAAGGTGACTATTTCAAAGGAGATGATGTTAAAACTCAGGTAAATAAGTTATTTTAAAATTAAACATAACTAGTTGGGAAGCTAACTTAACTTTTTAACTACACAGCCATACTTGTGCCTATAGCATCTAGCCAGTACTTTACTGGCCAATATTTTATTTTCATTCCTGAAGTTTCATTTTGGCCAGAACAGCACCTATCTTTGACAAAGTAATACTTTAACTTTCATGAGACACTGGAAAAGAAGCACAGAACAATATTTGTCATATAATCCCAGAGACATCAGTATTTTGGTGGAATTAATCCAGCAACCAGGACTGAATCCCTTGTGGTTTTCCTAATAGAGCAACAGTAACAATTTTAGGAATTGTTCGATATATTATTCTGGGCCTAATGTCTGGTCCAGGTAATTTGCTCCAAATTATCGTCAGACAGTCATGCATGACTATAACTAAGCTGATCCTATCAGATGAGAACATACAAGGCATGTTGAATGTTTTGTGAAAGGATTGCAAAAATATTGGCACTACTTAAATACAGATATGTGGTGTAGCGCTCACTCTACGATACCCATCTTCTCTGCTTTCCATTTAGGGCAAGTTCACGTAGTGGAAAATATTGGATGGAACTGCTGGAGACACATCTGGCAAGATTTTAATATATATTTCCGAGTGGTGCCCAATTCTATGATACATCATTTGGGCGACCCTTGAGATTGGGACATCACTGTCGCAAGAGGGAACGTCCTAAACACAAAACGCTGTACTAACCGAATTCTTTGTTAATTTAAGTTTTAGCCTTAGCTTTATTCTTCGTATTATTTTTTAGTCTAATCTCAAACATATTCACCGACACATCAGTATACACGCACGCAGACACATACATACGGGTATGTATATGAGTGAGTGTGTTTATATTAAAAAACGACAGTATTCTAATAAAAATATTTAAGGAACGAAAATATTCGACAATGGAAGTAAATCGATTGTCTTGTAATGGCCTGTTTTTTTACTTTGTCAAACTGGGGTTAGGAAGTCTTTCCCTGGAGTTAAAAGTAAGACTTGAGAATAATTTTGCCGACGTCGTCTAGTGATGCGATAAAGATAATATATTAAAAGCCTAGGGCAACTTGGGTTTCGGGCCTTGAGACATTTTCACGTAAAAATGTTGCATTTATTTGGATCTGATGAGGATTGTACTTCGAGGTAATGCTGAAAGAGTAAATATAATAAAAGACGTTCTCGTGACATCTGTGTTTTATCTAGACTATGTATATCAAGGACTACATTATCCAATGCATCCAATTTCTAGCAGATTGATAACCACGTAGTAACAACAACAGTTGGCTCGTTTAGAATAACACGGTTCACTAACATTTTTCTTCATGAAATGGCTTAATAATGTTATCTTCCGTAAGAATGATTGATGATGCTAACTTATAGAAAAATACAGAAATATCTGATAAATTTTAAAATTAGTAAAATATTAGAAATATTTGACACAATTAATCACATGTCTGTATGTATTTACTGACTTCTGCGTGTTAGACTCACCATTGAAGGATTAACGTGTAAGTCTGAACATAGTGTAAGCTTTCCAAAGTAAGTAAAAAAAACCTCTAAAAACAAAGCAGTCAACATATAAGCAACAAAAATAAGTTCATTAAAATAACTTTTGAAATATTTTACCTGTGAAGGCGGCACAACAGTGATCTTTTTGAAGTTATAATGCGACATGGTGTTACGGTAAATTGAACTTTCCGGACCACATGGACTAAAAGGAAGTTCGCAGTAAATTTCGCAGATATATTTTTAATATCATACTTATCTATTTATTTTTGAATCTTTTCCAAATTTCAACAATAATTTTTTAAAACACAAATAATGGATCTTACATGTAAAATAAATAATTTTAATCGTATATTTTTTCAATTACATATTACGGGCAAATATT
>NC_068986.1:31119754-31143805 GCF_001194135.2 Octopus bimaculoides | reverse complement strand
CAAATAAAATAAATTTCTGAAAGGCTTTTTTTAAAATTTACTTATGATTTTAATAACTTTACATGGGAAAACAAGAAATCAAAGCCGTTTTTCTTTTAAAATTATTTTTTCCATATTTTGAATCGTCATTTTATTTTATTCCTCGTAGAAATATGAATACCAAATTTATTTTACATTCGTTATTTTTATACTATATCATAGTCAATCTCCCGCATATGTATGTACATATGAAATTCTGAAAGTAAAAAAAAAAAAAAACTTCTGGTAGGATATGACGGGAAACAAATGAACAAACACACGCCAGTGCGCGCACACACACACACACGCACACACACGCGCGCGCACACACACACACAGATATCGAATGTGAGAGAGATGAGTTATCTAAAATATAAGAACTTAAATAAACGCCTTGAAAAAGTTCAACAGTATTTGTTTCTTAATCTGGTTGGCAAACTGTATCCGAATATCATACGAAATAATGTATAGAACTGGTTTTTAAATCCAGCTGGTAAAAGCAACTGATATGTTTAAGTCTGAGAACATTCTCTGTAGAGCTTATTCAACTTAGTAGGTGATCAATATATACGAAAATAGAGGGAATGCAATAATGCTGATAAGGACATTGGGGCTGAGAGAAAAATATCTCAGGGAAATATTCTGCAACTAAATAAAAAAAACAGGGCTCAAAAAGTAATATCTTAGTGTATCAGGTTTGTTGCATTATGCCAGAGCTCATCCCAGTTTTCATAACATAGAAGCAATTGAAAATAAAATATTCCACACTGAACAGGATGCCAGTCTCTCACAGGATTAACCCCAGCTGTTGTTGGTTCTTTCAGCAGAGTAAACTGGAGAAATGTCAAATGAAGTACTTCACTCAAAAACAGAGCAAATTGCCCAGTCTGGGAATCAAAACTATGATCTTACTATCATGAGTCTAACTCCTTTATAATTTTTTTTACCCCATCTCTCTATATCACAATGTAATAAATAGAGTGATATATATATATATGTATATATATTTGTATGTTTAGATCTCTACCAAATATTTGGTAAAAATATTGTACCTGTTATCAACATAGCAAAATTCTCACTTGAAAAGTTGTTTATGAGACAATTTTGTGTGCATATCAATTTAAATAAGAGCCATAACGCAATCCACAATAAAACTTGTTTAATAATCTATGCACATTTCAATGCAAGATCCTGACTCACTCTTGTCTGAGATAAGAAAATGGATTCTTGCATCTCTTCAAGGTCAAGTTACATTAATTCACAGCAGACAGCAAACAACAGACAACATTAATAGTTGTCCTTAAATTACATGTGTATAAAAGAGTTATAATCAGGTTGTAACGACATGAACATATTGAAACTGTTTACAATATTGGTTTTCTTCCTCTATAGTGTAAAACAAATTTTTTCATTGTTAAACTGGTATATGGTGTATAAGAAAACAAAGTATACTTACCTAAAATGATGTGTGTTTTAATTTAAAAGTGAACACCTTGAAATCAGATATTTTTCAACATGAAACTAAGGGCAATTTCAGATTGGTTGATATCAAAAGGGTTATCAATTTCTGATTAAATTTACATTCCATCGCTTCCATTATTTCTCTGATAAAATATTCTTGAAATAATCTTGAACAGCTCATCTGAAATATTTTTTACTGTCTTTTGAATACAGGCATTCTCCAGGCTATGGAAGCACTGCATTCTTGAAAACATTACCATTTATGAAATTCTGTAGCATGAAACCTATCTTTCCATTGATTTTTCATGTTATAAATTGAGATGAGTTCTGACAGAATTTTTGGAAAATACATAAAACAAATGCAGCCAATTTTATGCATGAAAACTGTAATTTTTTAACCCACAGGTATGGCTGTGTGGTTGCTTCCTATTCACATGGTTTCAGGTTCAGTCCCACAGTATGACACATTGAGTAAGTTTCTTTTATTATAATCCTGGGCCAACCAAAACCTTGTGAGTGTATTTGGTTTATAGAAACTGAAAAATGCCCAATGTATACGTATGTCTGTATGTGTGTGTGTGTGTGTTACTGTTTCTTTGGTTTGACATCATGTGACCGTTGTAAGCAAGTGTTGCCATCATGCAGATGGTATCCTTCATTCCTAATCTTCCATGAAAACATGTCTAGTCATGAGGGAAATATTACCTTATTTGGAAACAGTAAGGAGGGTTGGTGATAGGAAGGGCATCTAGCCATTGAAAACCCTGCCTCAACAAATTCCATCCATCACATGCAAGCATGAAAAAGTACATGCTAGAATGATGATGATGACGATGATGATGATGAGGAGGAGGAGGAAGGAAAGGCAGAGGAAGAGGAGGAGGGGAAGCAGAGAGAAGAGCCCATCCCCCACTCCACTACCTTCTACTAAGTAAATCATCCTCATCAGCTTATGCTTCAGAGGCATAGAACTTACCTAAAGTTGTTTGATGTTTATGGTGCACCATCTTTTGGTAAACTCCACTTGTAATTTTTATATTACAATATCAATTATATCATTACCAACAAAAGCAGCTTGAAACATCTCCAGTCATCATCATCGTTTAGTATCCATTGTCCATGCTGGCATGGGTTGGTTGGTTTAACCAGGGTTGGTAAGCTTGGGGACTGCACCAAACCCTAATCTGATTTAGCATGGTTTCTATGACTGGATGCTCTTCCTAATGCCGACCACTCTGAGAGTGTAATGGGCTATTTTATGTGCTACCAGTATGAGTGTCAATATTTATCAATAAAGGTAAAATTAGATCAAGTGTTCAAGCAGCTGCTCTATAAACTGAGAGGACGTCGTTTGTTTCATAGATCGGACATAACATCTAACATGGAACAACTCCTGCATGTGTGCATTGGTGATTAGATTGTGAAAAATCAAACGTTTGTAAAACATCAAATTTAATACCCAACATAACCTTTTTTATGAATTATTTCTACGCTATGATCTACACTTCCACTTGGTCTCTTTCTAGTTATCTTGAATACGGATAATGCACTACACTGTTCAAATTTACAGTTAAATGCAATAGCGTTGGAAATAGACAACGAATCCACTCAAATGGTAAAACAGTAGAATCTGTGGAAAGTTATGATGTTCTCTATCAGCAATAATAGTAGCCATGCGAAATTGTGATGGCACCTGTGCCCAACGTCACCTTTCTGGCACTTGTGCCGGTGGCATGTGTAAAGACTTTCGAGCGAGATCATTGTCAGTGCCACTGGACTGGCTCTTGTGCAGGTGGTACGTAAAATACACCATTTTGAGCGTGGCCGTTGCCAATACTGCCTGACTGGCCTTCATGCCGGTGGCACGTAAAAGCACCCACTACACTCTTGGAGTGGTTGGCGTTAGGAAGGGCATCCAGCTGTAGAAACTCTGCCAGATCAGATTGGAGCCTGGTGTAGCCATCTGGTTCACCAGTCCTCAGTCAAATCGTCCAACCCATGCTAGCATGGAAAGTGGACGTTGAGCGATGATGATAATGATTACTTCACATGCAAGAAAGAACATAAGAGAAGTGATGTTGAAAAGCAAAAACTGTCTGATACAAGAAGTGTTGTATGATTAATGTTAGTAGCATGATCCTGATCTGTGAAACATGTATGCATGGAAAAGGTGGAGGAAGAGGAATTTATCTGAAAACCCAATATATATTATTTCTAAGAAGAATTACTTTTTATACATATATGTATTGGGATTTTAGTTTATGAAACTGTTAAAATTTACCAGTTTCCTTCATGGCACAATTACAGGCTGTACCTCAAGATTTACAAGATACTTAAAATTTTCTTAAGTATGGAATTCTGTAACTAGAGCTTCCATTAAGGTATGGAATGGCTCTACTTCCAATTGTTGTTTTCCTTTGTCTAAGTACAAAGTTTTTGTAGTTTCAAGAAAAAAAAAAAAGAACATATAGCAAGTTATGAATACTGTTGTTGCTCTTACTGATTTAATTTAAGCTCAGATCAACTCTGATTATGCACATAAGGCATGACCATACTGCCGTTTAGGGATGTGAAGGACTACATTACCAGCGTCCTTTCTTTGAATAAGATGACTGTGTGATCCGAAGAAGACCTGGCTGCTATCTCTATTAGTTGAAGTGATTAAGTAGAAATTCCTCTACTGGCTTGATGTAACCTATTTTTTTATATATAAGATTCTAGTATGTGATTTAAGGGAGAGTTAGTTGTTATTTATTGCAGGTCAGATACTGGAACTGGATCAGACATGTCCTTAGACAATATCAAGAAAGCAATTGTATGGTGGCACTAAAGTGGAAGCCTGAGGGGAAAAGAGCAGAAGGGCACTCTAAAACCACATGGTGAAGGACCATTGACAAGGAAAGGAGCTGAGAAAAATGGAGAATCTGGAATGAGACCAGAACAGTGGCAGAAAACAAAGCTGGTTGGAGAATATCATGTTGTGGCCTTGTGTGCTTCATGGCACAGAGAGAACTAACTAACTATTGCAAGTAAAATGATAATATAAGGTTTCCTTGTTAGATTGTTGCCATTTGTACTTTCTCTATGATATTACTGGTACAAAGGAAGTGAAATAATTTCATCAAGAATCAAAACAATAGCACAGAATTAGTACACCAGGAGCCTACTTTTTGCACTACATCTCTTATCAGCATCTCTAATTAGTGATGTATTTTGTGTATGCGTGATTAATTTACACGAAAACAAAGCCAAGGAAATTTTTTTTCTCTTTTCAATTTATTTCCATTAAGCATAAACATTTTTACACCATAAAATACATTTTATTGTAGTATTGTAATACAAGTGTGGATATGAAGAAGAGTTTATATTGCTTGTACACACATTCATTCATTCATACAACAAGAAAAAGCACCATTAATAAGAACAGTATCAGTGACGACAACAACAGTAACAACATGAGTAACAACAACAGCAACAATAGCATCAGTAACAACAACAAACAAACAATAAACAACTCAGCATACCCATACAAATGGAATGTGTTATTACATTATATACTGAAATAAAACCTGAACTTGATGAATCAGAAAAGATGCTTTCCAGACAGGTTGCCATAGTGTATTCATTAACTTTTAGTGAGAACTGACACGAAAAGCATCCCTTGGCAAAGTCATTAGTTAACTTGCTCTGCCAGCAGGCAAAGCATTGATGAGATGAGAAAAGATAAATAGAAAGAGAAAAATGAGAGGGAGGGGGGAGAAGAGAAGGAGAAAAAAAATGGGATGTGTTATGCAGAAGATACATTATGAAGATATCCATATTTAACTAGGAAGTTGACAAAGCAACAAATAAATAAAAATTAAGCTATTCTTATTGGTTATGAATATGTCGGTTTCTTTTTCTCTGTCTTTGAAAATAAATGAATTAATCTCCTCCACTAATTTTTGGTTGAAAATATAAAGAAAAGCAGCCATAGTGATTTTTTTTTTAATGTCAATAATAAAGGAATTGACCTATATCAAAATAACAAAAGAAAATTGTTAAACTGAAACAATGAAAGGACTAAACAATAAGAAAGTGAACCAGTTTGATAAGACTTAATGTATTTACTAGTGTATAAGTTGCACTATTTTAAACTTGATTTTAACTGAAAAACCTGGGGTGTGACTTGTATATAGAGCAAAACTAAAACTATGAAGGGAAAAAGTTTTTTACTAAAATTTTGCACTAAATTATAGGTGTGATATATAATACGAGTGCAACTTATGATAAATATAGTAGTTTATTTTATTCTCTCTCTCTCTCTCTCTCTCTCTCTCTCTCTCTCTCTCTCTCTCTCTCTCTCTCTCTCTCTCTCTATCTCTCTCTTCCTTCACAAATCAATCTCTTCTTTCATCTTTTACTTGTCTCAATCAGTGAACTCTGATTAAGCTGCGACACCATCTCGAAGGGTTTGGCTGAAATCATCCCCAGTACTTATTTATAAGTCTGGTGGTGGGGGACAAACACAACATAAACACAAAGATACACACACAAAAAAATGTAACACACACACACACATACACACACAAAAACACACACACAAACATGCATACATACACTCAATGTTCTTCCTATTCTGTCTCATATTCACATACCTGGACTTCACATCTTTCATTCTCTCTTTTTCTCTTCCACTTTCCAGGTGGACAAGTCATGTATTTATCTCTTCAGTAAGACACTTGCTTCTCTCCTTCTATCATAGTTTCTTTCTCCAGTCTATACTCTGCTCAGTTGAGGGGTCTTATCATACGAATACTTGGCAACCCCACCAGTGCTGGCACTACAAAATTTAAAAAAAGCCAGTACACTCTGTTAAGTAATTGGTATTAGGAAGGGCATCCAGCTGTTGAAACTGTGCCAAAGCAAACTTAGAACTTAGTACCTAGGGGAGCCTTCACACTCATCTATTCTCGTCGAACTTTGCCTTTAATCCTTTTGAAGTTGATGAAATAAATATCAGTTGAGCACTGGGGGTTGATGCAAGCTACCTGCCCTTCAAGCTGGCAGAATGGTTAGCAAGCTAGGCAAAAACCTTAGTGGCATTTCATCTGTCTTTACATTCTGAGTTCAAATTCCACTGAGGTCAACTTTACCTTTCATCAAAATGTTATTGTTGGTGTTTTGTTAGCACATCATCATCATCATCATCATCATCATCATCATCATGACAAATCATATAATCTAGCATACTGGAAGATTTCTCACCTGCTACTGATATGGCTGGATTTTAGTAGAAGATTTCTCAAGGTAAATACTGTTGTATTATGGCATTCTAACAAAAAAAATCTACATTAAGTAGGACATAAAGATTGCTATTCAGTATTAATACTGCTTCTGCGGCCAATGTTTATTTATTATCATTATTATTGCTAGCCCATTTCCCAGAATTATGGGCCTTGTGCCCATAGTAGAAAAAGTTTGTATCAGTTTTATAGCTGCCATGTGCCAAAATTAGGAAAAATTATTTTTGTGACTCTGTATTTGTCCCCCCATCACCACTTAACAACTAGTGTGGATGTGTTTACGTACCTATAACTTAGCGGCTCAGTAAAAGAGACTGATAGAATAAGTACCAGAGTAGATTCATTTGACTAAAAATTCAAGGCAGTGCTCCACCACAGCCGCAGTCTAATTACTGAAACAAGTACAAGATAAAAGATAAACCCTTTGAGGTGGTGCCCCAGCATGGCTGTGGTCCTATGGCTGAAACAAGTACAAGATACAAAATTGTCTGAATGACTGACTGCATTATCCTTCAAAATCAATTAAAGAAATTTGTTACATAAGATAAGTTTATGCGCCAGAGAGATAGGTGAATTCCGACGTTTTTGAGTTGAGTCTTTTTTTCTTTTTGAACAACTGAAAAATATTACCAATAATCCAGCTCCTTAATCTCCGAAGCTATAAAATATAAAATAAAAAGGTAAAAAAACCCATCTTTTTAATTTACAAAGTAAAAGTTCAGCTATTTATTTAAGCTTGAAATCGATGTCTTAAAATTTATTAATAATTACATGAATCTGATTAGATCTTGTTTGTTAATCGCTTAGAGTTCACTGAGGAGAAATGTAAACTAAACTCTTAACATGAAAGAATTTGCTGCAATTTTTTTTGTTTCATCTTTTAAGGAATGTAAAATTAATTTATGCTTTTTTTCTTTTTATGTTTTATTTCTAGAATCTCATTTTAAAATACTTACCTAAATATTTTTCAGTTAGTAGTACTGGTGGTAGTGGTAGTGGTGGTGGTAATGGTTGTAGTAATGATAGTAGTAGTAGTAATAGCAGCAGCAGCAGAAGCAACAGCAGCAGCAGCAGTTGTGTATGGAGGCAGTTGTTTTTTTAATTTTTTTAGCTGGTAGAATTTTCACTAATAATTAAGATTCTTGATAACGGTCTTAGAACTTGTTGCATTTTCAAATTTCAAATACATGCTGACTCCAAATATCTTCTTATTTCTGCTTTTGTATAATATTGATTTCTGAGCTTGGCAAGACAACCATTTAGTTCTTAGTTGAATGAATGAATCAATCTTTATGCAATACCAGTAATTATTTTATTGACCTTTGATGGATAAAGCATAATTGTTTTTCATGTTAGAATTTGAACCTAGAATCTAGTATGATAGATTAAACACTGTTAAGTATTTGATTAACACATTAGTAGAAGACACTTGCCCAAGGTGCCACGCAGTGGGACTGAACCCAGAACCATGTGGTTGGTAAGCAAGCTACTTACCACACAGCCTATTGAATTCATAAAATTGTTTTTTGTACTTGGTGAAAGTATGAGCAAATATGTTGTTTCATTTGTTTCTTTATGGTCTTATTTAATGTTATAGAAGTTGTAGTATTTTCTAATGTTTTGTTATTCTATAGCTGGGAGTGGGACAGGTTAAGATGTTTTGTTCAAAGTATTTATTACATCTTCAAGAATGTACATTGTGTAAAAGAGAATTATTTCATGTAAATATTGTTTGTGCTCTTACCCCAGAATTTTGATGACAGGCTTCTCAATGTTTTTTTTTTTTTCCTTTTTCTTTTTCATATTAAACACAGTTTATATCAGCCATTTTGGAGAATGTCTCTCTCTCTGCAGTTCATTTTGGTTTTCTAAACCATTGTGCTAAGACAGTATGCCCAGTTTCCTACAATAATGTGTGTATGTGGAGAGGGGGGGGCATGGCTGTGGGATCAAGAATTTTGCTTCCCAGCAACGTGGGTTTGGGTTCATTCTCACTGTATAGCACATTGTGCAAGTGTCTACTAAAGCCTGAGATAGACCAAAGCCTTGCAAATGGATTTGGTAGATAGAAACTGGAAAAAGACTGGCATGTACATGTATGTATGTATGTATGTATGTATGTATGTATGTATTTTGCATGTTGCATTATATTTATTTTATCTAATTGACTCTGTATGGATATTTTGTAATTCATGAACAACTTCATATGACTTGTGCAACGTTAATTAATCATGTTTAGATGTTTACTTGATGTTATTAAATCATTACGCACAGCTTCCAACCATCACAATACCACCATCCCAACAATATTGGTGTGAATGAAGCAACAGATTCATTCATTCATTCACCAGGCACATGTCTCTCCAGCTGGAAGAGACCCTCTCTCAACTCCATCCATCATAATCTATTTGGCGTTGGCCTCTGTTTTGAATATGTGTGTAACTCACCCCACTTGGCCAACAGGTTGGCAAGGGTGTACTTTTGTTTTAGGAACCTGAGTAGAACTTGACTCAGAATGCAGGGAGCTGGAACAAATACTGCAATGTATCCAATCCAACATTCATACAGTTCTGCCAATCCACAAACACTGGATTGGTGTCTTTTTTTATCAACACAGAAAGAATGAAAGGAGACAAAATTGATCTCAGCAGAATTTGATCTGAGAGTGCAGAGTATGTAAACAAGCACTGTGCGGTATTCAATTTGTCACTCTTAAAAACTCTGCCAATTCTTTCTTCTTTCTTTCTTGTCTTTAACCCTCCAACGCAGAGTATAGGCCACTTATAACTGAATTCCATGTCGCATAATTTTTCGCTTCTGTACTTATACTCTGCCATGAATGTCCCCCTTTCTCTAGTTCCTTTTGTGTTGATCTACACCATGAGTTCTTAGGCCTACCCCTCTTTCTATATCCATCTGGATTCCACTGTAAAGCACTTTTCGTTACATTTAGTGTGTCTTTTCTAATTGTGCTTCCAATCCACTTCCACTTTTTCTTAAATATTTGCTCTCTAATCGAAACTTGATTCGTTCTTTGCCATAGCTCCATATTGCTTATGTGTTCGGACCATCTAATTTTAAGTATACTACGCAAGCATCTGTTGATGATGAATGACTATATTTGCTTATTTGACTTAACTGTTGTTCGCCATGTCTCAGCCCCATACAATAACACCAATTCACATGATGATTAAGTTGTATGATATGCTAATGTCATTCACATTCCTGACAATGACTTACTACTATTCATAATGACATCAATGCCTCACAGAATGAAGGAAACCACAGTAAGTGTCTGCTTAATGGGTTGAAGTAATTTTTTTTCTCTAATAATTCCTTAATTAAATGATTGTAGATAAAAGAATAAAGTGTCCAAAAGTGTACACAATATTTTGGAGTGACTTATACTCATTATCAAGGACTTCTCCAAGATTATATAGCATACAGCTATATGTTGAATACTAGCTGCATGCTGGAAATGTGTAGGTCTGTTTATTAAATAGATGTCTATTGTTATATGTAATTTGTGTGTTATGTGGACTTAGAAATCTGCATCAGATCCTTGTCATTGAATTGCAGGTGGTATTTACGATTTGAACAAAGATAAATAAATGGGAGATTGTGGAAAGCAATCATTATAAATTAAGCATCTCCTGCCAGTAACAGACAAGCCAGATGCATGTATGTATGTGTGTGTGCCTGCGTGCGTGCATTTGTGTGTATACACATACACACACACACACATTATACATATGTATATATTGTTGTTTATTTGTTCAATACACAGGATTTGAAAGTCTCCTTGTATTCTGTCCTGCCTGCAGCTCTGTACTAACATTGAGAATGTACTTATTATCATTTTATCATCGCACTTTTCTATATTGTTTCTCCTGCAAAAAAATGCTCTTCCAGGTGCCATTCCTCATTTGTTTCCAAGAAAGGAATTATTTCTTCAGGTTCTTTGAACAATGACATGTTTTTGCAGCAGATTGTAAATGAAGAAAATGTTGTACATACAATGACATTTGCTTTTATGCCAAAACAACGGGGAGGCATAAACATATACACACACATACAAACATTCATGCACACATGCATATTATGCACATGCACATATACACAAACACATATGTAATATACATATGTGTGTGTGTAATATACACAAATACAAAATATATGTGTGTGTACAAATATATATGTACATATGTGTGTGTGTGTTTCATCATCATCATCACCATCATTTAACATCTGTCTTTTATGCTGGCATGGGTTAGATGGTTTAATACGAGTTGGTGAGCAAGAAGTCTGTGCCAAGCTCTGCAGCCTGCTTTGGCATAGTTTCTATGGCTAGATGCCCTTTTGAATGTCACTATATAATATAGAATAATATAATTTATATGCATGAGTGTATACATACATACATGCATACATACATACAGACAGACAGATATATATGTACATGCTTATGTATACATGAAATATATATGAAGGAGATGTGAACCTCTCAAGCCATATCACAGACTTACTTATTTCCCAGCACAGTAACTCAAAATAAAAACTCATACAGGATAGAGGAGACGCTTTAGTTTTGTCAAAGATAACAACTCTAGTGCTAAGCGCATAATAAAATGCACTGATTCCAAATTGTAAGACACATACAGTAGCTCGCTTTGTAGCTGTGTATACCAAGTAGCAATGGCCACAGCTATGATGAGTGATATCACACTGTAAGATCTCTCCAACCCATAGGTCATAACTAAATATTTCAAGGCATTTTGTCTGATGTGGAAATCACCATTGTCATCGTTTAATGTCTGTTTTCCATGCTGGCATGGGTTGGATGATTTGACTGAAGCTGGTAAGGCCAGAGCCTGCACCAGGCTCTATTATCTGTTCTAGCACAGTTTCTATGGCAGGATGCCTTTCCTAATGCCAACCACTCTACAGAGTGTACTGGGTGCTTTTTATGTGGTACCAACAACAGTGCTTTTAATGTGGCAACAGCACCAGTATCAATTCTACTGTGGATAGATCTTGAGTACAGTAAAGTACCAGATATCTCAGTCCTTTCTCATCTTCTTTGTAAGACTCAGTGTCTTGAGATCAGCCTTCAATACTTCGTCTCACATCAATTGACCTTCTTTTTGAAAAATATTTCAAAGTATTAGTTGTTGTTATGGTAATTTTCATTTTGGTGGCCATGGGCAGAACACAATAATGTAATTGTAGACAATTGTAAGTCATAAATAAACTATAAAACAGAAGTGTAAATCTGAGTCCATAAAACAATATTAAATAGGTTATATAGCAACACATAAATGGATAGAGAAAAAGATTCCTTAGAAATGTTAGTTGATTCAATTTTCATTTTTTACTTTCATAATCTTTTAGAAAATGACATTTGGTTGAGTCATTAAGCTAAAAGAACAAACTGAAAATTCCTGCTTTTTCCCAAAGAATTATACCACAGCAAAATAAATAGTATGAGTTTTATTACTATAATTTCAATGATCAGAATTCTATTCATTATGAAAACCAATTTTTTTCTTTTTTTTTTTAGACATAAACTCAATGGACAATGGCCTTATTGCATTTGTGTTCATCCAAGATAGATAAAATTCCAGCTACTGAGCAACACAGTGCATTTTGGTGATTGAGATTATATACTATTTCAAGTATATTGCTTTAAGCATTATACCATGTCGTTACAGCTTCTAGAATAAATAAGATAAAATAAACAACATATTTTTTCTTGCCCTTCAACAATAGCATGGAGATGAATAGAAACCACAAAACTACATTAGTAATATGGATTGATTCTACAAATGTGTTTCATAAAAATGGGAGGAAATAAAAGAGAGAAAAAAATGAAGAAGTTTTTAAAAAATAACAGTTAACTTTTATCTTTGGCTGTCCTAATTCTATATAAGCGAATCAAATCTCAACATATTTGTACATTTAGAATGATACATCTTTGGATCAATTATATGTTCTGCCAGTCAAAGAGAAGTATATAAAGTCTTATAAAACTAAATGAATAGCAAGCTGAGAATCAAGGGTATCAAAAGGCAAAACAAAGAAATCGAAAAGAAAATGTTTGCAGTGATATGGAGATATATGATGAAAAATAGATGAAATGTGCCATGTTGGTGAATATCAAAATATACAAACAAACAAAGCTGAAGAAGACAAAAACTTGTTTTTTTACAACATACAGAATAAGGAAAGATTTCTAAAGTAATAGCTTGGATAAATTCTTATCTTTAACTGTTTATCTGTGAGGATTGGACATGAACTAATATCTTATTTTCCATTTAACCTTAACTAAAGGCATATATTCACAGAATGTGTTACTAAAACATTTTATTTTTACTGTTTTACTCTTTCTGCACAATTTCCAAACACAGTATACAGTCAAATATATGAGATTTATTTTATAGAATAATGTTTTAAGTAGAATAAATGAGATGCATTTTATAGAATGATATTTTAAATAGATTTTAAAATGCACGGGTATGCAGTGATAGTCTACTTGAATGTCAATAATTTTATCAAATAAGGTTAGAAAAAATACAATATACAGAATGCAGAAATGAAGAAAGGGGGGAAAAAATATATAGAAAGCTCATATTTCAATGATCATTGCAAGTAACTTATAATGTTTAGTTAGTTTAAGTCAATCACAATATAAACAAATATATAAATTCCTTTCTTCAGTATATCTCCCTGTATTTGCGAATTTATCCTGAGTATTTAAATTGTATTGTTTTAAACACTACGCTATTTCAGCTTCTAGAATAAATAATCTTTTCTATTATAGGCACAAGGACTAAAATTTTGGGTGTGTGGGGCAGTCAAATATATTGACTCCATACTTGACTTGTACTTTTTCTTTCACTGTTACAGCATAGGGTAAAGGGTAAAGGGTAAAGACCCTCTTTAGTCATGGGACTGCACCTGGAAAGTTACCCTGCACAAGTCTGGACAAGGTTGTTTTTGTGGAAGGCCAGCAGTTGCTCATACAAATCAGCCTCCCCTCTCCATGCCATCAATGTTATCCAAGGGAAAGGCAAAGGCTGATACAGCTTGGCACCAGTGATGTTGCAACTCATTTCTACAGCTGAGTGAACTGCAGCTATGTAAAATAAAGTGTCTTGCTCAAGAACACTACACACAGCCCAGTCAGGGAATTGAACTCACTATCTCATTATTGTGAGCCCAATGCTCTAACCACTGAGCCATGCATCTTCACAATATGTTACAGTGTGGTGTCACAATAAGCTTAGCTTAGATAGATAATCCTTCTTTGGTATTCAAACTGGTTTATGAAAAATGTAACTTTTGTCCTTTCAAAGGTATAGTTAATGTCTGAGACTTATTTTAAGAAAAAAATAGTTCTCAATGATGGGAAATACAGTATTTATTTTATCAACCCCAGAAGAATGAAGGGCAAAGTTAGCCTGAATGGGATTTGAAACCTTAGCTGCCGTTCCTGTTACCAGTCAAGTTACGTTATAAAATGCATCATCATACTTATATAAAATCTATTTTTCTGTGTTGATATTGGTTGAACAGATCTCACAGCATCTTTCCATTTGTCATGGTTCCATATCATCTGGCACACACAACAACAAAGAAAACCACCAATCATATTGCTCTGTATTTTATGTTTTTGTGTATGTATCAAGATGTCTTCAAGCCACCAGTAAATTTACAGCATAAGTTAAAGACATTTAACAACATTAGCAAGGTTGTCTGTAGCAAGCCTAAAGAGTTCTCCTAACTACTTGTTATAAATTTTTATTCAGAGGTACCGTTCTCTCAGACAGGTTGTGTGCACAGCAGCTTGCAGACTCCATGTCTTCTACATTTATTCCTTCTTTTATTGGCATGGTGCTGTAACTATATCTGACAAAGCATTTTGTCATACACTCAACTAATTCTGCCAGGAAACATCCATACTTTAGTTGTTAAAGACGATAATGTAGTTATGTACAGTCACATTGATGTAGCAAGTGCGTTTTCATGATAAGATACATCAAGTGATAATGTCCATTGACTAGGAATAACAAGAGGTGGGGAAAGTATGCTATGAATTACAGATAAAATAATACAAATATGCTCACACACACACACACACACACACACACACACACACACAGAGGCACACAGACATATGCAGACACAAACACACATGCTAAAAGCTACAAACGCACAAACACAACATATACACGCACATACTGATAGACAAACTCATGCATATGCGCATACACACCCCAAATACATACAAACGAACCAATGAAGGAGTCTTCATATCATTGCTTGTGACCAAATCTCACCTAAATCACACCCAGTGCCATGAAGTGGCGTAGTACATTTGACAAAGTTGTTCTAGAAATCTCCAAAGCAATGATCAATCACAACTGTAATATTCCTTTAAGTAATATTTTAGTGACTTCATTGACAAGTTCTACCTGTTTGTCATGATATTTTTTATGAGAGAATACCATGGTGGTTTCCTGTTGTGTTCCTTCGGGTGTTTTTAGCCAGCCAGACACAGACAAGTTTGCTGTACCTGCTTGGTCACACACAACATTAAAAGCCTGAACAAAACATTTTGTTCAATGCTCTAAGAATTCCATCAATCCACGATACTGGACAGGTGGTAGTCTAGGAGTTTATTGTATTGACCCTAGGAAGAAGAAAGCAAAGTTGATTTCAGCAGGATTTGAATTCAGAACATAAAAAGCCAGAACGAAAACTGGTCCAACAATTTTGCTGATTTGCCACCAATGGTTGTAATATCTTTCCTCATAAATCTGTTCAGTGAGCATTGACTTGGGGACTGAATAGCAACAATAAAAACAACATCCACAGGCTACCTAGACACAAACACACACATATATATATACAAACGCACACAAACTCACACCAAGTTAATTTGCAACCAAAGCTACATTACAAATTGGTGATAGAGAATGATACATACACATACTGATACAGATACACAATCATAAACACATACAAAAAATATACATTCATACACACATACAATCATACACAAACATGATCAAACACACACAATCGTACAGACATAGATGATTATTAGACTGTATGAGAAAATTCCATTAGGCACAGTGGTTCTGATGGGAGGGAGGAAGGTTATTCTTATGTATACTAGTCATCCATAAATATTATCCATAAATACTTGTCAGCTACTTGAGATTTATGGCTACATTAATTAGGGACCAGCATTTGAGTGAACAAATTATAATTGTTTTATATAAAGGACTTTCCTCTATTCTTGCTTTGTGTGATTAGGTACAGCTGAAAATAAGATTGAGGTTATTGTTCACTTCCTTTCTTTCTTTTTTTAGTACCAGACCTTGTAGAGACATTCACACACACAACACACACACAACACACACACACAAACACACACACACACACACACACACACATGCGTATTTATGGGTTTAAGTATGCCCATGTAATTAAAAAGTTCACTTTGCAATTACACTATCAGGTTGTCCTAGATTTTGATTGCACTGCATGGCATTTCTGTGTGTGTGTGTGTGTGTGTGTGTGTGTGTGTGTGTGTGTGTTTGTGTGTGTGTGTGTGTGCATGTGTGCATGCATGTGGTGTTCATGTTTTCTTGTCTTGAAATCATGTGATTGTTGTGAAGGGGTATCACCATTGTACAAATGGGTTTGTTCCATGAAAACATGTCCAGCCATCGGGGAATATTACCTTGTTTGGAAACAAATGAGAGTTGGCAACAGGAAGAGCATCCAGCCATAAAAAATCTGCCTCAGACTCATGAAAGCATGGAAAAGTAAATGTTAAAGCTCTGATAATACATCTACATGTATAAATATATACTTATTTAAAAATTCATTATCAGTGACAGAAGCAGTAGTAGTTCAAAATAGCATTCTGTGTGTCTTACTTAAAGCAGATACATTGTCAAAAACCTGATAAACTGCAATATTTGTCTAATGACACCATCTCTTCTAGATGCAGAGTGTTAAAAAAACGCAAAAATATATCAGTAGCAAATGAAAATGGCCTAACAACAGTGGCAGCATTGCTAAATGTGTATTTTTGGCTCTTTGGACATTGTCGGTAGCAAGTAATCACACATGAAGACAAAATAAGCCGCTACTGATACAGTAAAACAACAACTGAAAATCACTGATATTACAATTAACTGGCAGGCTGAATAAGAATTCATTATGAGTAATAGAAGCAGTATTAGTTCAAAATAGCAATTTTTGTATCATACTCAAAGTAGATACATCATTGAAAGCTTAATAAACTGGTATTTGTCTCAAAGACTTCTTATCTATACAGTCATAGTGCATGCATTCACACTGAAGCATGCATGCACATACTCATACACATACACATGCAGACACATACACACAGCCATACACACACACACACACACACACACACACACACACAACACACACACACACATACACGTACACACATTAAAGAGTACTCAATTTCAAGCTCCACTTGTGGCATAGTATTATACGTCTAAGTAAAACATACTTGACTTCACTAGCTTCAATCAACTTGATTGGAATTAGATATGGCTGTTGCCGCTTCTTGTTGCCAGTTAAGTAGTGTCACTAAATAACTGCTCTGATGATTCATGCATTTACTTATGCATCATCAAACCCATTGTTATAACCGAAGTCCTGTACTAGTTACTGTCTCACCAAGCCACAAAGTGATATATGATCCTTCGAAGGAAGAATCTACACAGTTGCTTAACCAGCAAGACATAGCAGTAAGATCTTTTCAGTTTAGACCCTACCATCTTTACAAAGAAAAGGAAGGAGGCTTTAAATAATAGTCTTACATGTAAAACAACAACAACAAAGCTACAGAAACAGCTTCAACAACAACTACAACAGATGATATTATGTTTCTTAAGATGATAGGTCTTTGAAATTATATATATTTGTGCAGGGAGAAGTAAAAAATTATCTACACTATCACTAAACTTTTTTTTTTAAGATAGCGTCACTACCTTCAGCACTTATGCACTTAAAGGTGCTACTCTTATGGTTACATAACCAAGGTTTGGCCTTGATCACCTCCGTTTTCTGTCTTGTGTTACAAAATAAACATGTCTGTCTGGAGACAAAAGAACTGCAGTGGGAATATGTTTCTACCTCAATGGGCATCACCAGTACAGCGATTGCTCTAACTTGTCTTTAGCAGAGCAAGATACTTAGACATATAGAAAAAAGAGTAGAACACACACACATACACACACACACACACATGTAGGTATGTATTTGTTCATTGCATGCAGAGTACTTGAACATCCTCTTACATTCTTTTCTACCATGTAGTATACATATATATATATTATATATATATAAAATCTATCTATCTATCTATATATATATATATATAAATATATACATATATATATATTATATATATATAAAATCTATCTATCTATCTATATATATATATATATACACATATATATACATATATACATATACATGCATGCATCTTTATATGGATATATAAATATATTATATGTGTGTATAAGCACACACACACATGTATATGCATACATAATGACTGGTATGACACAGAACAAAAGGCAAGAATCATTCTATTTTTATGACATGATATTTAATGCATTTAAAAGTGTATCTCCAGTATGTAATTATGCCTTTGATATATGCTATTATATATATCGAGGTTGACAGACACAGGGAAATTAGGTCTGTCTACCATAAAAAAAAAAGCTATTCACCATTTACTTAATTATGTGTGGAGTTTCATGCATTAAATTAGCATTTTCATAATGAACTGGAAATAATTTATGTTTTATTAATCAATAATTGATATTTATATGTTTAGTCTGGGTATGCTTACCTCACCTACACAGAAATCATATCCCTGGTGTAACTAATAGGTGTCTGTTGTCAGTACAAGTTTCTCACACTCGACACAATCAAAATCTTTGCTGATGTGAAAAATAATAACTTAGTCCTTATCACATTTCACATGAACAAAGGAAAAGGAGAGATGGTGTGTATTCTGTAGGTAGGACAGTTTGGAAACCTGACAACTGAGTAGAGAAAAGTCAATTCTGCAGGAAGAAACTATTTTAGGATGCTTCAAAATTTTAAATGTATTCAGTATTAAAAAATTGTTTATGTCACACTTGCCAAAACCATTTCTGTTAACACTTGACGATTCTATCTATATAATTTATTTATTCTTTTCCTGGCAAGTTTTTAAACTTTTTTGATATAAACCCAACCATATCCACCATTTGTTCCATGATATAAAATTCTTGTTTTAAAGAAATCTAAATTAAAATCTTTCTAAAAAAAAATTTTGTTTATTTATGTTCCAAACTCCAGCTTAATAAATAAAAGCAGAGTTATTTTACTAAGCTTTTCATTATTTTCGAAGTTATTTGAAAGAAAGATAATGTATTTCAACAACAATATGAGAACAAAAAGTTAAACTGGGAGCTCTTTTAATTAACTTTTAAACACTGAAATTTAATACATAAAAAACACAGATACTTGGTGGATTATTTTATTGTCAAAATGGAATGTAAAGAAACAGTAACTGAAACAATCTTTGCTACAATAGTTTTATGATTTTTAATTCAAAAAAGTAAACCAACTTCAGTTGTTAAAGTATGTTTGAACACGTCAGAATTCAGTCAATCATTTAGAAATGGAGTAAGGAATTATAGTTAATTCTTACTCATATGCAACTGACTCTTCTTGTTACTATATTTGATGGCATAAAAAACTCACAGGAATGTTTGACATACCCCAGTTTCAACAGTGCATATTCAGGGGAAAATGTTTTTAGTGTATTAAAGTATGTAATATAAACCCAACTTTATATATAGGACTCAGGGTAATTTTTTCAAGACAAGTTTTTGGAAGAAAAGTGAGTCTTATATGACATCAAATATAGTAATTATTTTAGTGAGGTAATTATATGTAGAATAAGGTGGTGAGCAGGCAGAATCGTTAGAACAGTGGGCAAAATGTTTAGTGGCATTTTGTCCATCTTTATGTTCTCAGTTCAAATTCCAGTGAGGTTGACTTTGTCTTTTATCCTTTCAGGGTTGATAAAATAAGTACCACTGTGGTCGATGTAATCAACTTAACTCTCCCCCCGAAATTGCTGGCCTTGTGCCAAAATTTGAAACCAATATTTCTGATCAGTAACATTAATTTTGCAACTACCTGGTTAGTATTGTTGTTGCTGTTGTTGTTTAGCCTAAACTGATCCCGTTCGAGCAGACTTATGGTCAAAGGCAGTTTAACTATGATATGATCATCTTGTCTTGTGTATCTAGGACTACATTATTCAGCATGTCTTTTCTTTTTTAAGATAGTAGGGTGCAATTTGAGGGAGATTTGGCTGTTATATCTAACAGGTCAAATATCATATGGAGCCTCCTCACCATCTCAACAGTTGACATGTTTATTTATTAATGAGGGGTTTATTTTACAGTCTCTCTTTTACCAAACCAATTTAGAGAACTCTGTGTTTAAGATGTATTAACACAATTTAAGACTAACATATTCCTTATTTCATAGCCCTCTGCTTCTATTTAATGTCTCACAAGAACAACTTCAGCCTCTGTCATCTGAAAGTTTCTTTTGTTAATTCTTTAAAAGTAATCACTTGTTCAGGTCAGACAATTGGTTGAACCTTGATTAATGCTATTCAATGTTATGCATAGAACTGAATGTGTTTTACATCTGATTCACCAGAAGCAGAACAATCGTAACTGAAATTGTTCTCTTATGCATGTTGCCATACAACCCTCATGTCCTTTGAATTTGTAATCAACAAAATACTTGAATTAAACAGCTCATTCAAATATGAACTCAGAACCAGCATGGAAGACAGGCGTTAAATGATGATGATGGTGATGGTGGTGGTGGTGGTGGTGGTGGTGGTGGTGGCGGCGGCGATGGCAGCAGCAGCGGTGGTTGTGGTGGGGGGGTGATAACGACGATGGTGATGACGATGACGAAGACGACAACAACAATGAAGATGATGATGATAAGGAGGAAGAGGAGGACTGTTTTCAACAAATAGCCATTCAACTGTTTTGATCTCTAATCCACAATTGATCAATGTTTCCTCTCTCTTTTTTTTTTTTTTAACTTTTCTAGTGATAGTAAATGACAAGTTAGCTAATTGCTCTCAATTTAGGTGTTATTGTTCCCCAGGGGCATTTTGATTACTTAACAGAGTATTATAAATGAGTTACTTTTTTTTTTTGGTTCTGTAAACCTCTTTGAAATTTTGTATGTTACTGCTTTTGATATAGAGTTGTGTATTTCACTTTTTTGGATGGCACATGATTGAAAATATATAGTGTAGATCAAAGGAGATGTCAAATAAAAAAATACACATATTTACTACACTAAACGCTTACTACAGTAACCTTACTGATCCATTCCTTCTGGGAGAAAAGAAAAACAACTGAAAACTAAAAGAAATAAGAATATATATCATATTGACAAGATTTGAATTGAAATCATTAGTATTAGAGGGAATAGGGAAGTGCTTTGAACACACAACCAACATATAAGATAATATATATATTATTATTAAATAGACTATATAATAATATTTCTCTCTTGAGAAATACCTAAATTATCAGTTCTTAGAAGACAGCTGATATTATAATGTGTGTTAAATCAAGCTGAGAAGTAAGAGATCTACAAAATGGACTACTTAAGTATATTGGTAATTGTTACTTAGACTGATACTGAAATTGTTAAATGGAAGTTCTTTGATTACAAGAAATTCTTTGTATATATTTAAAGTGGGTCATTTAGAAAAGAATATTTTGGAATAGTAACAAAGTGCTATCATTCCCCCCCCCCTATCTTGAATAGTTTCTTATATGGTTCTGATCTTAGTGTAATCAATAAACACCAATTAGGAATCCTTTTACATCACTGAAAAATGAAATGAAATTGAAGGATTTCAAAAACAAACAAAAAACAAAAAACAAAGAAAAAAAAACAAGAATTATCATGAATTACCAGAAGGAATTTATTTAAATTTATATTGTTATTTCTTTTATGGCTTAAGCAAAGAAGAAAGAACATCAGTCATGAACCAGTCTTCTGACATTGCTAGGCAGAAGGGAAGAAGCTATCCTCAGCCCAAAGACTGACCCAAAAGCTTACAATAGAGTGAATTCCATTAAAGGTACCTTTATGCAGGGTGATTGATCATGTCTACTGCTCTAAAACATCAGTTCTTCTTTTTGGTTTCCACATGTTTCTGTCTACCACATGCTACTCTCAAGGCTTTGGTTCACCCAAGGCTCTCTCTCTCTTTCTATCCTTACAAAGTGCCTTGATCAAGGTTGCAGTATAACTTAACACTTGGTGCAGAACTCAAACCCAAGATCTAATGATTGTGAGTTCAATATCCTAACCTGTGGTTACAACTTGGCTACATGCCATCAACATGGTAGATAGCAGATACTTGTGTTAAGTGTTACACAGTGGATTGGAAACTGAAACCATAGCGTTACAGAGTGAGTTTCTTGGCCACATACCATGTTGTGCTCATGAAGCATTGAAAAAATTATAATTGTTTACTTTTATTTGTCTCAGTCATTTGTCTGTGGCCATGCTGGGGTACTGCCTTGACGAACTTCAGTTGAATGAATTGACCCTAGTACTTATTTTGTTTAGCCTGTTACTTATTCTATTGGTCTCTTATACCAAACTGCTAAGTTACAGGAGCGTAAACACACTAAGACCAGTTATCAAGTGGTGTTGGAGGACAAACACAGACACAAAAACACACACACACACACATAGGCATCCATACACATCCACACACACACACACATACACAATGAGCTTCTTTCAGTTTCTGCCTACCAATCCACTTGCTTGTGGCTATAATAGAGAACATTTCCCCAAGGTGCTTTAAAGTGAAACTGAACCTGGAATCATGTGACTAGGAAGCAAACTTCATACCACACAGCTATGCCTGTGCCTAAATTAATAAATTAATCTTTTCTAAATTAAAAAACCAAGAAAAGAAACATGAAAGATTGAATATTCTTTTCATGGAAGAAGCGAATGCAGCAGACATTTATATCAGTTATGGGTGTTCTCAGATATTTTGTGAATAAATATTTTTATGCAAAAGAACAATGAATAATAATCTAAAGCAACAGATATTCCATTTATCTAGTCATGGAATTTTGTAGAGAAATATTTCACAATACCTCATTAGTAGTCATCACGTTTCTAGTTAAAGAACTATAACATCTGGATTGTTACAATCCTGATTACAAACCCTAATTTGCTAGTTTCTTCCCTTTTTTTTTTTTTTTGGCATGCTTGTAAAATTTAGGTGGAGATGGGTCCTTGTCAGATTTACTCTTATAACAGTTTTAATATTCTAATTGTGTTTAATTTCATTGTCAAAGCAGAATACCATTTCTTCACATTTGTTATCTAGTAAAGAAAAATCCATTAACCATGAGCTTTTATGAAAAGCTTATAAAATCTTAATCTCAGAATAAATTGCTTATAAAGGAAACAAATATAACTCACTTTTTTTTAATACTATGTTGTTACTGTTGAAACTTCAGTTAACACATATGTTTCAGTTTTAGAATACACACATGCATGTCATAAGACTTAAAGGGCTGGTGATAGGAAGGGTATCCAGTTGTAAAACCCTGCCTTAGAAAAACAGTTCAACCTATGCCAACATGGAAAATCATTGTTGTCATCAGTGGAGGTGGCAGACAGAGTTTATTGAGGCAGATTTGAACTCCAAATGTAAAACGCCACAAAACATTTTGACCAACGTGCTAACAATTCTGTCATTCTACCAGCTCATTTATAATAATAGTAATAATAATAATAATAATAAATTCCCTGATGCAGCACCAGGCACTGGCTCTTATAGCTTCTGATCTTAACTGACTGGAAGTTTCATGTTTCTTTGTAAAACAAAGCACACACACACACACACACACACACACACACACACACACACTTTTTATTAAAGCTGAAAAATTATCACAGCACTGTTACTCAGAGTTTCACATTTCTCTTTGAATGGGAGATTGTGAAACTCTGAGTAACAGTCTAGTGATATTTTTGCAGGTTTAATAAAATGTATATTACTCTATCTTTGGTATTTGAGGGCTATTTTGTCAACCTTGTTTTGCACTTATGTGCTTACCTGTGTGTGTGTGTATATATATATATA
>NC_068986.1:31115895-31116736 GCF_001194135.2 Octopus bimaculoides | reverse complement strand
TCATCATCATCATCATCAGCAGCAGCAGCAGCAGCACCAACAACAGGATCATCAACACCCCTATCATTGCTATCATCAGATTTAGAATGTCTATATTCTCCCCATACTTATATGACAGTAAAAATTTATTTTCCGTGTAAACTATAAAGAATAAAATACATAATATACTGTGCTTGTTTTATGTTTGGAACAATGTAATACAGTGACAAAAAAAAAGGCTGCTATATTGAGAGGTTAAATTTGAGATGATATCTGAAATACACATATAAATTGATGGTTAGCACCATTGTTATTATGAGCCAAAGAGTACTCTCTCTCTCTCTCTCTCTCTCTCTCTCTCTCTCTCTCTCTGTCTTTTACTTTTGATTTCTCTTTTCCTTTGTTCTCTCTCTTTTGAGTTTTCTTTCTTTTTTGCTGTTCCTCTTCTTTCACACTCGCTCCCATTTTCTCCCTCCTCTCCTTCTCTCTCTCTCTCTCTCTCTCTCCCTCACTATTATTCATAAACTTCCTGCTTTCAAAAACCTTCATAGATTATGTCTTGCAATTTTCTTTGGCTATTAAAATATTCATGATATAACGTTCAACATATAAAACACACACACACACGTGAACACAGTTTCACTAACAAGCATGCATGCGTGCATACGTGCACACACACATGCACACACACAAACACACACACTTATACATACACACACTCACATACACACATGCTTCTTTGAGGCAGTTCTATGACTGTACTTTAACTACCTCTACCACCCATCACTGAAGGAAAGAGAAAGAAGAGAGCAAGAAGATACTGCTCTATGTATTTATCATTGTATATATACATATATATATA
>NC_068986.1:31109423-31114802 GCF_001194135.2 Octopus bimaculoides | reverse complement strand
ATATATATATATATATATATATATATAATCTCTGCTCACTTACCAATCACTCTAGGAGTGTAGATGGGGATGGAGTGGTGCTTTCCTCAAGTATATGTATACATAAATACACACACACATATAATATATTTATATTGTTTATACACACACACACACACACACACATACACACACACACATATATACATATATATTTATTATATATGCAAACCACACACATACACAGACACACACATACATATATACATATATATTTATTATATATGCAAACACACACGCACGCACACACACACACACACACACACACATGTTTGCATTTTACAAATTTAATGTTTTAACTTGTATAGATTCCTCTTTGGATTTCTGGTCCCCTTGTTCTTTAATTCAAATTTTTTTTCTATATATACGTGTGTGTGTGTGTGTGTGTGTGTGTTTGTGTGTGTGTGTTTGTGTGTGTGTGTGTAACATACGTAAATACATTCATACAGAAAATTATTTTTCAAAATTTATCAGTAATACATTTTTAAGCAGAAATCTGACAAGTACAGACCATCTAAAATTGTATTTGTGGATGTGCTCTAGTAGTTATTCTACTCATAAAGTAGTTTTGAATTTTGACATCTTGTTGGTGTGACTAAAAAGTTAAAATGTTACAGATTTCAAATCTGGGTAAATTCAAACTTTGTTTCGTGAAGGTTACAGTTTATGCACTATGGAGGTTAATTGGTTTTGAGATGTATCTTCAGTAATGTGAGTGGTTTTCACTGTACAATCATGTCTGACAATCAGTTCTCATAAACAGGCTTTCTAAAGCAAGCTACTGATTGAATTGATATATTATCATCATCATCATCACCACCACCACCACCACCACTAATGCAATCATTTTCATGGGCTTACAGCTGTTTCTGCTGTAAGGAACTGAACACCCAGAGTTGAGTGTCAGTGTAGCATCATATAGCTTCTTCTGAGGCATATGAATTCTTCATTGCGGAAAGCATTTAAAAATATTTGTTTGTGTGTGTGTGTGTGTGTGTGTGTGAGTGTGCATGTTTGCATGTGTGTACATATACATATATAAAGGACTTTTTTCAGTTTCCAACTACTAAATCCACTCACATTGCTTTGGGCAGCCTGGTCTCTCAGTAAAAACAGTTGCTCAAGGTGCTGTGCTCAAGGCGGCGAGCTGGCAGAAACGTTAGCATGCCAGGCAAAATGCTTAGCGGTATTTCGTCGGCTGCTATGTTCTGAGTTCAAATTCCGCCGAGGTCGAATTTGCCTTTCATCCTTTCGGGGTCAATAAATTAAGTACCAGTTACGCACTGGGGTCGATGTAATTGACTTAATCCCTTTGTCTGTTCTTGTTTGTCCCCTCTATGTTTAGCCCCTTGTGGACAATTAAAAAAAAAATAAATAAATAAATAAAGTGCTGTGCTGTGGAACAGAACCCAAGACTACACAGTTGTGAAATGTGTTACTTAACCATACACACACACACACACACATACACACACACAATAAGAGAAGAAGACAAAGAATCAGTTCCCTAGATTTTACAGTTGGATACTTATTCTTTTGCACACAATGCAAACTTTTTTCTGCTTTCCATTCTGTCTGTATTTTCTGTTGTTTTGATGATGATGATAATGATTAGGAGCAGTAGTGGTTAGTGAAGATATCAGAATTGTCTTTAAATGGCAAATAATTTCATGAACTGAATCCCCCATCCCCCACCCCAACATATATCTAAACGTTACTGTTGAACAAACCAAGCATGAATATGACAGCAGAAGCAACAACATTTGTTGCACATGAGCCAGTCATCACCACTAGTCATTGAAAACCATATCTACAGTTGCAACAATATAGATAACAGATGCTGCCTCTATGGTATATTTTCTGAAACAATACACCAAATTGTATTAGGATGTCCTATATTAGATCCCATGAAATAAACTTAGAAGCACAACAAGGCAGTGAAGCTACTCTACAAACATAGACTCGACTTTTTAGTTCAATGGTTTGTAGGTAGCATGCTGCAACTAACAAAATGGCATGCTGCAGGTCATAGCTATTTGAATTGTGGAAATAATAGAATCATATTTTAAAAAATGTGAAAAATATAAACAGAAATTTTAAATATAGAATCTTAATGTAATATCCAATATAACTGTAAACATGTCAATAAAACTAAATATAGAATGGGAGGTGAGGGAGTGATTTGTCCCTTCTAATTCATTTTGGTCATTTGGGTACAGTATATCAAAACAAAAATTTGAGCTTTGATTATAAATGTTTGATCAACTAATTAAAGAGTTTCTATAGAAAATGGTAATAAAAGTATAATAAAAATTTACATAAAAACCGAACTGTTCAATTAATTTTTTCTAATCAAATTAGTTACTTTTCTTTTAACAATGTGTATTCTAATTAACACAAGATGCATTATAGAAGTTTTGGGACTTTTCCAGGAGGAACATTTATTAATTTCAAAGAAGTACAAAACTCTTATTTCCTTCAAAGTAAAACCTTCTGACTTTATTGCACTTGTGAAGCCACTTTGTGAAGACCCCATTGGAGTCCTCCAAAGTGAAGGCTTTCAGGACTGCTCCTGAGGTTCTGTTTCAGCTTGAGGAACAGCCAAAAGTCACAGGGAGCAAGGACTGAACTGTTTTAATGGACATCTCTGTCAAGTAGTTGGTTATCTGTATGCTTGTCACTGAACACCTAGGAAACAAACTTTGCAAAAATTTTACACATGGTCTGATCTTCATGAATAATTCTATTGACAGTTTCCACACCAACTCCAAACCATTTGTTTATTGCCTTTATAGACATGTGATGGCATTCATCTAGAAAATTGCAAATTTTCTCAGTCAATTCTGGTGTTCTGATGTCTCTCTCCTTCTTACATCTCTCATTGTCTTTCACCTCCTCTCTACAGTCCTTGAACTTCTTGTGCCAGCAAAAAAATTAATCTATAAGCAGTCTGGGGCATTTCATAAATTTCTTTAACATTTATACCCAGTTTAACACAAAATGTTATTGCATAGCAAGCTTCCAAACATCCTGACTGCGCTCTGTAACATAATCAGCTGTGACAAGCAGTGTTTAGTAGGGTGTGTCTGAAATGCTGTTACAGCTATCTCCTTCAATCTAGAATAACAAAATTTAGCAGGTCAAATTATTAGATGTATAGTAATGATATACTAAAATTACAATAATCTAAGACAGTTATAAGTGCCTCGCCTAAAAGAAATCACAAAACTTCTGGAATGCACCTCATATTTCTTACTATTAATTTGTGGATGCAGACATAGCTGAGAGACTAACAAGTTCACTTTGAAACCATGAAATCAATCCTATTGCAGGCATCTTGGGCAAGTGTCTTTACCAAAGCCTCAGATCAGTCCAAATCTTGTGAGTGAATTTAGATAAACAGAAAGTGTATGGAAGCTCAGCAGATGGATTGTACATGTAATTCAACAGTTTAGCCTTGTCAGTCTAATCCTACCTGAGAATTATGTTAAGGGTACATGTAAATGGTATACTCAGCCATTTCACTAGCTAATCCAATGAACAGGTTGTCTAGTTGATTGAACAATTGGAGGCTGGTACAATTAAAACCAATGGGAGAGCCTGCTTTTAGCTCTAAGAACAGCATTTATTCCATGTTTTATTGGTGATAGAAACTTTTTTCCTATTTCTTTTATTTCTTTTCATATATTTATTTTGAATATATTACTTGTAAAATATATTACTAAAAAATAGCAACTAAGAGAAAACATTGCATAGAAGTGAATGTTCCTAAAAGCAACTACATCTAAAATTAGTTTCAAATTTTGGTACAAAGCCAGCAATTTTGTGGGAAGTGTAAGTCAATCACATCAACCCCAGTACGTGACAAGTACTTATTTTATCAACCCTGAATGGATAAAAGGTAAAGTCAACCCCTGGCATTTGAACTCAGATCATTCACCCTATTTTCAACCATAACTTTTACCAATTTTGACATATTTTGAACGTTTTAAGTTCTCCAAAAAAACAAAAAAAAACAAAACAATTGATGAGTGGAAAAATTGATAAACTGATTCCTTACAGGATTTCCCAATCAAATTATCTGCAACCCATTTTCAGCTAAATGTTTACCAATTTCAACGGATTTTGCTCAAATCTGACGTCAGTGTTACTTAGTTTGGTTTGAAGCAAAGCACTTGATTAGCTTAATAATCCTAACTTAATCCCGGGCAACACCGGACTATACTGCTAGTTATTAATAAAGTAAAAGAACCCCCAATTACTGTAGTCATTTTAATTTTGTTCTTCTTGGACTGGAAACAAGCATCAATCTTTTCTCTCTATGTGTTGTGTATTGCAAAAAAATTTTAATTGAAGCTTTGGTAACAAATAAGTCGAAAAGACATTTTATGACTAATCACTCATAATATCTAAGAAAATATTTGAATTATTTCTAGCATCAGAACACCAAGAAAAGTTAGGAAACTGTTATAAGAAAGGATTAAGAATTTCTGAACCCCCCCACCCAAAAAAACCCCCAGATCACTTCTGTTGAGATAGATAAAATGATAGCATAAAAACTGAAGTCACACAGTTTATCACAAGTCAGTTATTTTGTCCACATGTGGAAGATGATTAAAACTATTCTAGGAAATGAAGCAGAACAAGAAATAATGAAAATTCTCTACTCATATATTACATTTTATAGACAAATTATGAATCTCAGAAAATGAATGGAAGAAATGTAAAGATACAGGATTTACTTTGCAAACTGATGAATTTACTCACACTTTACTCTCCACCTCCTCTTCCACTTTTCATTTCTCTTTCCTTTTCCCTCTCTCACCCAGTTTCTCTCTCCTATTACTTCCTATCTATGTATGGAACTCATATTGTCTTGTGTTCTCCATCAGTAGCAGCCAATTTTTCAAATCTAAAGGATTTAAAACATGACTGTCCTTTTTTTTTCCCTCCTATTTTTATTACCCTGAAGAAGGACTCTGAAATGTTAGATACTCTACACCCAACAGAAATTTTACTACATTCTCTTTGTTGCTTTCTTCAAACAATAACTTAAATTCCTTCTAATAAACTGATCACATATCAGAAAAGGAAAAATGTAATTTGGAAAACTAGAACTAAAGATGGTAACATTGAAATGTTTCCTTTAATATGTAAAGCAATTGTTGAAGAAATGATTCCTAATATAGAACATATGATCAGTCTATTTTCTTCCATTAAACACAAATGTTTATAATTTGGTTCAAAACACGTTTACAGGAATTTCTTTAGAAGAATTCACACACACACACACACACACACACACACTCTCTCTCTCTCTCTCTCTCTCTCTCTCTCTCT
>NC_068986.1:31097993-31109413 GCF_001194135.2 Octopus bimaculoides | reverse complement strand
TCTCTCTCTCTCTCTCTCTCTCTCTCTCTCACACACACACACACACACACACACACACACAGAGGAGAGTATTGTAAGCAGTCATGAGATTAAAATTGAGGATATAACATTACCTACTGACACATTTGAGATGTTTATTAGAATATCATTCAGTTACTGAAAAAGATTTATCTATTTTGATTCACTTTCTACATCATATTTTTGTGAACTGGGATTTTCTGCACGCACTAACATTAAATACAGAGAGGGGGAAAGAGAGAGAGGGGGGAGCGACAGAAACAGAGTTCTTTGTAATGAAGATGAGATGAGGGTATGTTTATCTCAAATATGACCAAATATAGAAAATGTCAAAAAACAGCATTTTTCTTATTGGTGAATATGGTTCATTTGTTGAATATAGATGTAAATACTTAATCATCTCAAGTTTAAATTTATATTTATAGGCTAAAATATATTAAAAAGCTATTTCTTTACTATGTCTTTTGAGTCTATGCTCAAGGTATATCAAAATATCTTTTCTATTTTCTCTTCAGTACAACACAAATATTAAAGAATCACTGCTACTGAGAAAAGCTTTGTAGCCACCATCATCGTTTTAATGTCTACTTTTCCATGCTTACATGGGTTAAAAAGAGCTAATTGAAACAGATTTTTCACAGCTGAATGCTCTTCCTATCACCAACCTCCACCTGTTTTCCAAGCAAGGTAATACTTCTCCACGGCCAGATATGTTCTTGTAGAATATTGGAAATAAATGACACAGCTTGTATGGCAATGACACCCAATTACAACTATCATGCAATGACAAGGCAAAGAGATACAAATATATACACACACACATGCAGATACATAAATGTGTATGCATGTAGACACATACATATGTACATACATACATACATAAATGATGGCTGCCTCCTCGTTATCGAGTATGGCCATTGCACGAAGCTTAACTTAACGGTGCTGTGATCGAATGTGGCTTTTTAGCCCAGTCAAAGATCTACAATGTCTTGCACAGAGTTGGCATCCAAAACCTTTATTAGCAATAGCTGGCTGTTGTTGTAATTGGACTCCATGTACCTTTGCATGTCGTTTAAGTCCTCCTGCTGAATCACACTCCCTTCCACATGCCCAACAGACATGATTAGTATGGTGTGTAGCATCATCACCAGCGGCCTGGTAGTCCAGCTTTACATACATACATACATACATACATACACAATGAGCTTCCTTCAGTTTCAGTAAACAAAAACCTACTCACAAAACCTTGATTGGCCCAGTGCTTCTATAGTAGAAGACATTCACCAAAGGTGCCACACAGTGGGACTGAACTCAAAATTATATGGTTAGGAAGCAAACTTCTTAACCACACAGCCATGTCTGTGCCTCTTCTAATGAATAGTTGACTTAGAAAACGACACTTCAAGAATATTATGGAACTCTAGCATAAAGACAGACTGACTACCATGAATCACAAAAGTCTGACATAATTTTGCATGACAAAAAAATGGCAATAGTTTATTAATAACAGCCAACATTGCAATACCAAATGACTATAATGTTGTTGTGAAGTGAACTGAGAAGTCAAGAGATTTAATTAGCTTAGCTGTTGAATTGAAAACATGGCAGTTAAGGAATGTGTCTATTATCTTGTTTGCTTTTGGTACAACTACTTCTGTAAAGATACTGAGAAATTACACTTGAGAATAGATATAAAATAGCAATGCTAGATACTGTGAGGTCATTCTCACAATGAATTTGTTGATCTTGATCATTTTAACGTATGTTTTTTAAAAGGAAAAAGAAAGAAAGAATCAACCTTTTAATTTTATGTAAGAAAGGAAATTCCTAATGTTTTTCTTAAATCATGAACAATAAAAATATAATAATAAAGACTTCTAACATTGGCAAAGGGCCCTCAAATTAGCAATCAGCCCTTTAGTATTCAAGTTACATTGTTCAGTGTAAAGCTCATTTATTGACATTGTTTTGAATCAATCATACATCACTTTGTAGTTTTGAGATTTCAATGATGTGATTGTTTATTTTAAGGATGTTCACCTGGAGCTATAGTTGAAAACTCTTGCCTAAGGTGCCATGCAATGGGACTGAACCTAGAACTGTATGGTTGGGAAGCAAACTTCTTACCACACAGCTATGCACATGCCTGTTTAAAAATCAATATATTACCAAAGTGGCACCAAACATTCTAGAATTATTGTAGTTTGGGTGCAGCTAGATTTCTGTCACACCTATCTTTTTCATCTCTGCATGGAACCCAGAATCACATTATCCAACATAGCTTTGTTTAAGACAAACAAAGTATGATTTGAGGGAGATTCGGCTGCTTATTCTGGCGAGTTGAAACTCTCTCATTGTCTTGGTGTTTGCAGTGATTGTGATGGTGATGGTAGGGATGCTGATGATGGTCAGTGGTAGTGGAGACGGTGGTGGTGGTGGTGGGACTGGTGGTGGTGTTGATAATGCTGAGAGTAATATAAGTGGCTGTGATCATGAGTATGAGAATGATGGAGATGGTGGGAGTGATAGTGATGATGATGATGATGATGATGATGATGATGATGATGATGATGATGATGATGATAATGATGATGGTGATAATGATGATGATGATGATGATGATGACGACGATGTTGATGATGATGACGACGACGACGATGATGATGATGATGATGATGACGATGAAGATGATGATGATGATGATGATGATGATGATGATGATGATGACGATGATGATGATGATGACGATGATGACGACGATGATGATGATGATGAAGATGATAAAGATGATGATGATGATGATGACGATGATGATGATGATGATTCTTTTGCACATATAAAAAAAATAAATAAATACTTTACAATTAATTCTCTTCCTCCATGTACACCAACATCCAAACAGCTCACTTAAGAAGTTTAGAGATAGTCGCCAGTGTGAGATGAAATATGCAAGTCTATGCAACAGCTATGTGTTTCCATATTATGCTATATCCATCAGTTCTGAGAATAGATAGCATCTATGAAGCCATCTATACTTTTAGATATGTATGTACAGGCTAACATACTGAATGCAACAGTCACTCCAGGGAAATTTTCAAATGTCATCTCTCTATCTGTCTGTCTGTTCTGTCTTTCCATCTATCAACTGTAGGTGTGTGTGTGCATGTATGTGTGTCTGTATACAATATACATTAGAAGAAAAGGATATAAAAAAAACCAAAGTAGGACGAATATCTCAAGTCATCTATAAATATAAAACTAAGAATGTTTGTGTGTGTGCATGCGCATGCGCATCACTAAAGCTTGAGAACTACCAGACCAATTTCATTCAAATTATACACCTGCCTTACTAAGGGTCTATGCAGTGTCATGGGCCAAAAAAAAATGCTCAATTTCTTGCCTAATGCTAGCCCGGAGCAATCTCTTATCTCTTACACTATTTCACCTTTAAAACAATAACATCTCTATTGTAATGTGAGATAATACTTTCAGTTTTTAATACTTTCACTATTAATACTGAAAGTATTAAAAGTGAAACTATTATCTCACACATATATATGTGTGTGTGTGTATGTATGTGTGTGTGTATGTGTATACATCTGCACTTATATATGTATGTATATATATATATATATGTATATATATAGATGTATATGTATAGATGTATATATATATACATGTAGATGTATATGTTTATATGTATATATATACATATATATATGTATGTATATATATGTATATATGTATGTATATATATATATATATGTGTATATATATATATATATATATATATATCATCATCATCATCGGGGACAAACAAGGGCAGACAAAGGGATTAAGTTGATTACATCGACCCCACTGCATAACTGGTACTTAATTTATCGACCCCAAAAGGATGAATGGCAAAGTTGACCTCAGCAGAATCTGAACTCAGAACGTAACGGCAGATGAAATACCACTAAGCATTTCGCCTGGTGTGCTAACGTTTCTGCCATCTCGCCACCTTTTTTAGTTTCCATGTACCAAATCTACTCACAAAGCTTTGGCTTGAGGCTACAACAGAAGATGCTTGTCCAAGGTGCCCCACACTGAAACTGAACCTTAAACCATGTGGTTGGGAAGCAAACTTCTTATTACACAACAACACCTGCACCTATGTGTATATATATCATCATCATCATCATCATCATCATTTAACGTCCGCTTTCCATGCTAGCATGGGTTGGACAACTTGACTGAGGACTGGTGAAACCGGATGGCAACACCAGGCTCCAATCTAAATTTGGCAGAGTTTCTACAGCTGGATGCCCTTCCTAACGCCAACCACTCAGAGAGTGTAGTAGGTGCTTTTACGTGTCACCTGCACGAAGGCCAGTCAGGCGATACTGGCAACGGCCACGCTCGAAATGGTGTCTTTTATGTGCCACCCACACAAGCCAGTCCAGGGGCATTGGCAACGATCTCGCTCGAAAATCCTACGGAGGCCAGTCAGGCGGTACTGGCAACGGCCACGCTCAAAATGGTGCATCTTATGTGCCACCCGCACAAGAGCCAGTACAAGGGCACTGGCAACGATCTTACTTGGCTTGCCGGGTCTTCTCACGCACAGACACCCACATATATACATATATATGTATATATGTAGGCACCTACAGGCTGTCCGCAAAGTCTGGGTAGATGGAGTATATAAAATCATAACATAAACAATTAAATATAAGAATTAATAATTTCTTAAAGTATGTGTTAATGCGCATGTACTCAGACTTTGTGGACACCCTGTATATATATACATATATATCATCATCATCATCATCATCATTTAATATCCACCTTCCATGCAGGCATCATTGAATGGTTTGACAAGAGCCAGCCTGGTAGAAAACTACACACAAGAAAGGTAAATTTCAGTTCATAGAAATTTTTTGTACACACACACACACAAATATATATACATATATATATATACAAGAAGCGTCTTTCAGTCGCCATCTACCAAATCTACTCACAAGGCTTTGGTTGGCCTGAGGTTACAGTAGAAGACACTTGCCCAAGGTGCCAGGCAGTGGGACTGAACCCGGAACCATGTGGTTAGAAAGCAAACCTCTCACCGCACAGCTACGCCTTATATATACACATACATGTGTGTATATATATCTACGTACACGCATACAAACATAAACATGCACACACACTCTCGTACACAAGAGGTAAATTTCAATTCATAGAATTTTTTGCGTACATCAGCACCTATACACACCTACATGTACGTATATGTGTTTGTGCGTGCCTGAGTGTGTGTGTGTGTGTGTGTGATGTTAAGAAATTCACTGCAACTTACTTTTCTAGATTTCTCAATGGCAGCATTTTTCCGTTATTTAAATGCCACTTCCTGCAAGTGACTAGAATTACTAAGTTATGCTTAAATACGTATTTATTCTACTAACTTCTATTTAGCATTGCATGTTCTCTTCTTTGTTTCCACTAGACATTTAATGCTAACACACAGAGATACACACACATATATTTATATGTATACATACACATATCTATCTATCTATCTATCTATCTATCTATCTATCTATCTATCTATCTATCTATCTATATATATATATATATATATATGTATCTAACTATCTATCTATCTCTCTCTCTCTCTATATATATATATATATATATATTCTTTATATATAATCATCATCATCATCATCATCATTTAACGTCTGTTGTCCATGTTGGCATGGGTTGGACAGTTTAACTGGGTTGGCATGCTCGAAAGCTGCACCAGACTCCAATTTTATTATATATATAAATATACATATATGTGTACAAACAAAATAAAATAATACTCAACACATTTGGCGGGAGTTACATATATATTTAATAACAGTTTAACTCAGCTCCATGTGCCTTAAACCTTCATGATCACATAAGACATGTCCATCTCATCAGACACGGAGAGCAGAGTGAGAGTTCTGAGAGAAATTCAAGATGGCTTATAAGTGTTTAGTCCTCTATTGGTCACCTTAGGTCACAGTAATAATGCTATCAAAGCAACAACAGCTATTCCCTTTATTTTTGGCTCATGTGTTCAGACCAGAATGTTAGCAGGATGCTGGTACCACTTTGGTAAAAGACTAAGGGATAGTGTATTCAGCGACATCAGTTCCTTGAATTGGGTATTG
Source organism: Octopus bimaculoides (assembly GCF_001194135.2). Classification (NCBI taxonomy): domain Eukaryota; kingdom Metazoa; phylum Mollusca; class Cephalopoda; order Octopoda; family Octopodidae; genus Octopus; species Octopus bimaculoides. The sequence continues at coordinate 31,103,213 of NC_068986.1, read as the reverse complement.
CACATGGTGGGATGGGTTGTTAGCACAAGTAGCTGAGTTGTCATTCAGTAGAATATGAACACATAAAATCATCAGCAGTCTTGTTGGGTTACATCAAATTTGGTTACCCCCACATAGGACTGCTGCTGCTGCTAATGTGTTCATACTCCACTCAATGACAACTTTGTAAACAACCTGGAAAACCCTAACTTTCCAAAATGATCACTTAAGCATTTACTAACAAAACCAAAAGTGTGATTACTGTGATAAATGTGAATTTATAATTTGGATGTAGAAGCTGAAATATTCAAAGTAGTCAACCATAATTATCTTCTTCCTCATTGATTTTCACTGGCCCCTACGATGGTACATACTTCTTTATCCTTAACAGCATGTATAATATGTGTATGTATGTATTATGCATATATGCTCATGTGTATTTGCATCATCATCATCATCATCATCATTTAACATCCCTTTTCCCGTGCTGGCATGCTGGATGGTTTGAAAGGAACTGACAAGACAGAGGGCTGTGCCAAGCTCCAATGTGTGTTTTGGCATGGTTTCTATCACTGGATGCCCCTCTTTATGCAAGCCACCTCACAAAGTGTACTGAATGCTTTCTTCATGGCACCAACACAGATGAGATCACCAAGTACTCACAAAACAAAGCCCTTTCAACTGAATGGGTGTAATATTGAGGGATATTCAAGTATGACAGAGACAGGAATATATCTTGCTGAAGAGATAAATAAATGGCTTCTTTCTCTGGAGAATCTACTTTTCATCACAAGTTACAATACAGTCAAGAAATGGATCAGTCTGGTTATGAAGAAGTGAAGAGCAAATTTCATATCTGTGCGTTTTCTGATTTTCATTCAAATCTAGCTTTTTTGATTTTCCAATCACATGCAAATGGTTGCAGGCAGTTTTCTGGTTAACTTGAAGTTCTTTTGCCAGTTCTCGAGTGGTTTCACGTGAACCTTTCTCAATGACAGTCTTTAATTGACCGTCATCGATGACAGATGGGAGTCCACTACATTCATGATCTTCAAGGCTCAGTTCTCCACTGCGAAATTGTTTAAACCATTTTCGAGCTGACCACTCACTGGTCATTTCTTCACAAAACATTTCATTGATATCACGAGCAGTTTCAGCTGCTTTACGTCCTTTTTTGAAGTTGAATAGCAAAATTGCTCAAATATTGTGCTTTGACAGTTCCATTTCAGACAATTGTAACAATGGTGAAAAAAATATCAAAGTTAATTTATTGATGCATTTGGGTAAGTCTATGTCTGTATTATCAGACAATTGCTAAAAAATGTTTTTAAAAAATTCAAAACTCTGCAAAAATCTGGTACAAATTCTTCATGTTTCAAAACGTTGCTTACTTTTTCTCTACCTGATATAAACATATATATGTATTTTATATGTGTGTGCATGTATGCATGCACACATGCATACATACATGCATACATACATTCATACACACACACACACACACACGTACATACATACATAGATACATACATGCAGTTACACACACACACATTTGCTCTTAAAGTTAACGAGCTAACCTCGTTCTCATCCAACCCAGTAAATAAATGAAACATTTGTACAGAAAACAGCAACCTTTTGGTAGTTGTTCAGAAGCTTCACAAGCAAGTCATCTGATCCTATACCTTTGCTTCAGGATTTATAATTAATTTTTTTTTTTACAAATGCTTTCTTCTTTTATTTTTATTGCTTCATTAAAAAAAAACATTTTCCCTCATTTAACAACAGTCAATATAAATAAAGGAGAATTCTTCTGACTGTTGTTTTTCCAAGCTGTAAACTAAACCTGATAGAAACAATATTCACCAATTGATATTCAAGGCCAACTCAGAACAATCAATATTTTCGCAACTATTTCCCTATATAGTAATCTAAAGAAAGAAATGAAATAAAATGAGTAGGAAAAAAACAAAACAAAACTATAAAAAAAGCAAAAAATATGGTATCAAGGTTTCTTTCCAGGCATTTAATTACTATTTTATGGCCTCTGTATGGATTGCTATATATTTTTTTTTATTATTCCAGTTATTTTTTTCTTTTTGTTTTCTTTAACTAACCTAGTTCTGTTGTCATTGATAGAATTCAGCCAATAATTCTTCATATATCTTCTGTATTTAAAGTATTTATATTGACGTTGATAGAATTTGGCCAATACATTTTTGCTATACAGTTTCCTTGCAGCTTAAGCTAAGCGTTAAGCAGCTGCTGGTAACACTTGTAATGGCTACTATATATAACTATTTCAGCAATAAAATACTGTTGTCAGAGAGTTCAAAGTAAAGCAAAAAGGATAAGGTATGAAAAATATACAAGACAGGAGGTTTAGATTTGAATATTATGTAATTTTTAATAGAGAAAATTTTACATGTTGTTAACTATTCTGAATATTTTTATCATCTAGTACATTGCAGAAAGAACAATAATGCGGTAGAATGCTGAACTGAATGCTTAATGCCATCTAGTCCAATTTTATTTATCCATTATATTTCATAACGCAAATTGCGAACAACAGCATCATTGATTACTGGTTTCCAATGACCCAATCACTGATTGGTGACATTTCTAATGGCAAGAATGACAAGGAAGTATCTGCAACTTTGGTATCTCCAGGGGCTTCATTCTTAACCCTTTTCTTACCATATTTCTGTTGAATCATGTTGCCTTTGTTTCAAATAATTTTGTAAAGAATGAAGAATTTAGTAAGATTTTTATATGCAGAACACATGTGTCAGTGGCCAGGTCGCAGCTTTGAGCTGGTGCTACGTAAAAAACACCTGTATCGGTGCCATGTTAACACCCTCATGCCGGTGCTGTGTAAAAGCACCTAGTACACTCTGTAAAGTGGGAGAGAGAGGGAGAGAGAGAGAGAGAGAGAGAGAGAGAGAGAGAGAGAGAGAGAGAGAGAGAGAGAGAGAGAGAGAGAGAGAGAGAGAGAGAGAGAGAGACAGAGAGAGAGACAGAGAGAGAGACAGAGAGAGAGACAGAGACAGACATACAGACCGACAGACAGAGAAAGAGAAAGCCTCATGTACCATCTGTGAAAGGAAGAAGATATCCTCTAAAAACGTAGGATGGTTATAACTGGAGTACCTTTAATTCTATATCTGCTCAATGAAAGATGACCTAGGATTACATAACAACAACCTCGAAAGTATAAAGTGGTCAATCAGGCAAAACAGCTCAAAACAGATTAGCAATACAACACAGTGGCAGTAGTAAGTTATGAACTTGAAACCAATTGGTGATTAGTCCAATACCTTAACTATACAGCTATTGTGTCTTTGCAGCTATTATTATCATGTATTTTTTGAAGGTCAACTTTATCTTTCATTTTCTCGGAATCGATAAAATAAGTACCGATCAAGTATCAGGGTTTGTGTAATCAACTTCCCCTTCCCCGAAAAACTACTGGCCCTGTGCTAAGATTTGAAACCATTTTCAAGTGAATGCCAACTGGTATGATTTCTGATGTTCTTTATATATGCAATAGTTTTTACCTTTGTCAAAGAAAAGATTCAACATACAAACAGATAAAACTTGCCCTATATATGCGTTTTTCTGTGTTGAATTTTCATCACTCAACCAGTATTCCAGCTGTGACAATCCCAACTTTCGGGCATGTTATATCTAGGACTAGGTTATCTTGTATAGTCATTCAAAAAAGAATGAGGTTTGAAAGAAATTTTGCTGCTATTTCAATCAAGCAGAATGTCCACATAAAGGCCCCCACTCAAGCACTTTTAGCAAGATATTAGCTAGACAGATCAGAAGTTTGTGTGGAATAGAATTATTAACAAACAATAAGGATTGAGGACTGAGAAATAATAAACCTGAGTTAGTCTCCTCTGTAAAGGAAGCCATAAGAGGTGAAAAGAACTATAGTTATTGTAACACACCAGTTTGACAGGAAATCCTCACAACAAAGAACTAATATAAAGCCACCATTTATTTCACTGATATTCACTGAATAAAGGAGAAAGGTTACTTCATATAGGATTTTCTGATGGTACCCACTTGCTTGGCTTTTTTATGAAATTGTATCATTTGGTTTATGTATTCATGGTAATGTTGGTTTCATCTACATGATAAGTAAGAATAAATATGATGTGGGAGAATGCTTTTATTATAGTTCACTTTCACACACACACACACATATCTGTATGTATCCGTGTGTGTGTGTGTGTGTGTGTGTGTGTGTGTGTGTGTGCGTGTATGCATGTATATGAGTGCAGAAAGGTAGTTTGGAAAAGAGGAACACTAAATAAATGATATTGATGATGTCATTTGCAGTCACACCCAAATACACATATATATATATCCATATAATTCTCAGTTGTGATGGGAAAACTTATATATGATACCTTAAAAGCATCTAAGGTAATTAATATGCATTGACATACTAAATGCAATAACTTTTCTGTTTTTTTTTTTTTAAGGTATTCAAGTCTCATGTTTAAGTTTTTAGTAGCTGTATAACAATATGGTTGAGTTAGATTGACTGAAACTGAGAAATAAGTCGTTAGAAAGAGCAAAACTGCCAGTTATCTCCCTTGCTTATTGTTTTTAGATTTTTAAGCATCTTAAGAAAGTGTTTTTCTCCATTAATTGCTCAGACAATCTCAGTTGGTTGAGGATTTTTTCAGCTCACTATATTACATTTGTGAGGCCTAAGCCTAACAGCTAACAGATTTTCCATTTTCTTTAGAGTCAGAATAAAAATTGAAATTTTTTTTTTAATTATGGCAAAGGTTTATGCTTAATAAAGCATACCCTTATATATGAACATCAGTTTTAGGATCAGTTATATATGAACATCAGTTTTAGAAACACGACACTGCTTTTCCCCTTCCCAGGCTACAGGCCCACACCCCCAACACCCATATTGTTAGGATTGGCACTCTCAACGTCGGCACGCTGAAAGGTAGATCTGGTGAAATTGTTGAGATGCTTGAACGGAGATGCGTAGATATGTGCTGCATCCAGGAAGTAAGATGGAGAGGAGGTTCTGCAAGGTTCCTCACAGGCAAAGAACACAGGTACAAGATTTTCTGGGCAGGGAACACTGACGGGGTCGGGGGCGTAGGAATACTTCTAGCGGAGAAATGGGTGGATAAGGTAATCGAGGTCGTTAGAGTAAGTGACAGAGTACTTAAGATCAGACTAGTGCTTCATCATAGATTAGCT
>NC_068986.1:31080278-31094881 GCF_001194135.2 Octopus bimaculoides | reverse complement strand
GACTGGCTCCTGTAGGATTTTCGAGCGAGATCGTTGCCAGTGCCCCTGGACTGGCTTGTGCGGGTGGCACATAAAAGACACCATTTCGAGCGTGGCCGTTTTCGTGCGGGTGACACGTAAAAGCACCCACTACACTCTCTGAGTGGTTGGCGTTAGGAAGGGCATCCAGCTGTAGAAACTCTGCCAAATCAGACTGGAGCCTGGTGTTGCCATCCGGTTTCACCAGTCCTCAGTCAAATCGTCCAACCCATGCTAGCATGGAAAGCGGACGTTAAACGATGATGATGATGATGATGATAATACCACATGTAACATGCAGTACTGCCCAACAGATACAAGGGTAAATAATCTATTATCCACTGTATCAGGATTTGACAATTTACTTTGTATACAGTATTTCGAGAAATAATAATCCTTTCTAATTTTGGCACAAGGCCAGCAATTTTGATGGATGAGAGAAGTCATTCATTTTGATCCCAGTGCTCAGCTGGTACTAATTTTATCAGCACTGAAAGGATGAAAGGCAAAGTAGACCTCAGTAACATTTGAACTCAGAATATAAAGAGCTGGAAGAAATACTGCCAAGCATTTTGTGCAGTGTAGTTACAATTCTACTAGCATGCTGACTCATATTTATCATCGTCATCATTTAACATCTGTTGTCCATACTGGCATGGGTTGGACAGTTTGACAGGGCTGGCATGCTGGAAGGCTGCACCAGGCTCCAGTCTGATTTGGTATGGTTTTCTACAGCTGGATGCCCTTTGTAGCACCAACCACTCCAAGTGTGACGGGTGCTTTTATGTGCCACCAGCATGGGTGCCATTTGCGTGACACCGGTGTCTGCTACGACTGCGATTTTGCTCAGTTTGATGGGTCTTCTTCTCAAGCACGACATAATGCCAAAGGTCTTGGTCATTGCTTCTATGAGGCCCAACACTCAAAAGGAACTTGGCCACTTTGTCTCCATGAGGCCCAACGCTTGAAAGGAACTCAGCCAATTTGCCTCCGTCAGGCCCAACGCTCGAAAGGAACTCAGCCACTATGCCTTCATATATAATAAGCCTTTCTACAATAGGCATAAGGCCTGAAATTTTGGGATCAGAGTATGTCAATTACATCAACCCTGAAAGGATGAAAAGCAAAGTCAACCTTGGTGGAACTGGAACTCAGAATTTATAGACATATGAAATGCTGCTAAGCATTTAGCCCAGCATGCTAATGATTCTGCTAGCTCATCACCTTATATTGATGTATGATAATGGTTTCAAATTTTGGCAAAAGGCCAGTAATTTTGGATAAGGAACTAAGCCAACTATATTGCTCAATTGGTACTTATTCTATCAACCCCAAGAGGATTAAAGGCACAGTCAACCTCAGTGGAATGTGAATACAGACAGACAAAATGCCACTAAACATTTTGTCTGGTGAACTAACAATTCTGTTAGCTCTCTGCTTTATATTGAGGTATAATAATGAGAAATAAACTGAAAGATAATAAAGCTTTTATAACATCACTACATTTTTATATAATAAAAGTTGGTGAGGGATAACTTTAGAGCCTAATAGCTTGTGTTATATATGCACCTCTAATCTTAATCTTGATTTTGGTATTAAAAAAAAACCCCTTTTGTATCACAGAGTCTTACAATCATTTATTGGAAAGAGAAGGGTTATTTATATCTACGACCTTTGTAGACCCTCCTTCTCCTGACTGGTAAAATCACTATAGTTGTTGTCTAATTTCAACCTTTGTAGGTTGGATAGGATGGTGTAACACAGTGTAAAGACAAAAAAAAAAATAAGGAAGAGACACAAGTATATCAAGTAGACTAAGAGGTTCAGTGGAACTTAAACTCTCTGATGGGCTTCCAAAACACTGCCTACACAACACACACACATGTATATATACAATATATACATGTACACATATATTCATAGTAAGGTGCTTGCATGGTTACAAAGTTAAGAAGTCTGTTTCCCAATCACATGATTTTGGGTTCAATTCCTTTATATGGAACCTCAGGCAAATGTCCACTTTCACTTTGGTCCAACAAAAGCATTGTAAGTGGATGTGGTTGATGGAAACTGAAAGAAGCCCTTCATATTTGTATACATATGTGTGTGTGTGTTTTTGTGCCTCCTTGTCTTGATATCATGTGACAGTTATAAATGAGTATCACCATCATACAAGTAGTGTCCTGCATTTCCAGTCTTCCATGGATACATGATCAACCATAGAGAAACATTATTTTGCTTGGAAACAAGTGAGGGTTGGCAACAAGAAGGGCATCTAGGTAACCTTCTGCTAACAGAGAAGGCAGATAACATAGTGGAAAAAATTCAGCTATTGTTTCTGTCCTTTGTGAGGTTCAGCCTGTTAAGATCAGTTTTCATCATTTTCATTGGGAATGATACAAGAAGCTTGTCTCCTTGAACCTTCTACTTTTAACTACTTGGTTCCTTTTTTTTTTAACCAACTTCTCTCTTGCACGCTACATGTCTTTTCCTCAGCTTATTTGTGCTTTTGTCTTTCATGCTTGCTGACATTACACATACAGTACAGCAAACTAACTTTATTTCTTTCCAATCTTTGTCCATCCTCAGTATTCACAGCCAATATTTTGTAACCATTCAACATTACCATTTATGCTATACACAAGTATCATACAACTTGCCCTTTGTTTAGAGAGAGAATCTTGTTGCCAGTAGAAATAATAGCTGTCTGAACTTTTCCCACCCTGTTCTTATGTAACATTCTATGTTTTTGGAGCATCATCTTCCACTGCTAATAAGGCCACCTAAGAAGCAGAAGCTCTTGACTGCTATGTAGCCTTCTAAGCACCTGGAAAAGTCTATTGCATGGATGATCTTCCTATAACAACCCCACACTATGTGTATCTCATCAGCCTGCCACTGCATTTCTTGTGCAGCTATAATTTATAGTGGATGTACCATTTGGAATTCCTATCTACTCCTTCTCAACATAATGAATATGATTACTTCCCAGATGACAATAGAGTCTTGTAGCACATCTATCATCATTGTCATCATTTTACATTTCTTTGCTGGCATGGGTTGGATGAGCCCTCGCAGTCTGAGTTAGTGCTTGTTTGAAATGGTTTCCCTTGTAACACATTGGAGAAGTATGGCTTGCACATGAATTGCATTTTTGAATGGTTTCTATGGCTGAATGCCCTTCCTAATGTCACACACTTTACAGAGTATACTGGATGCATTTTATTATGGCACCTAGAGAGGTTATATTAGCTTCAGCAAGACTGGAGTGGTTTTCTTTATCCTACACTGTCTCAGTTCATTTTTCCACCCACTTTATACAGTGTACTAGATGCATTTATTGTGGCTGTCTTAGAGAGTGTGTCTTGTGGCTGTATTAGAGAGCTTACCTTGTCTCAGGAAAGGCTCTATACTGTTTCTGATTGCTCAAGAACATGAATAGAAGAAAGAATACTGAAGAAGAGAGATCTGAGACAAGAGAGTGATAGAAAAAATTATGAAGAAATAGAGATGTAGGAGTAAGAAGGTGAAAGTGGAGATAGTAATGAGAGAAAAACAATGAATGGCAGCTACACATTAATTGTTGGTAAAGAAGCTGAATAAAAAAAACATCAAGAGTGACATGGTGGAAGAGAGAGTGATAGTATGGAGACAAGTTGATAGAAGAGTAATGGTAGTGAGTGAAAAAGAGTGGTGTATATCAACAGTGAGTGATGGATAGCAATCTTTCTTAACAAGCATGGTAGTGACAGGATTGGAGGGGCTGCAATGTGAAAGTTCCTGTTTTAATCCTTTATTATAACTGAGAGAGAGAGATAGTGTGTGTGTATACACACACATATGCATGAATGTAAATGAGCATTGCATTCATATGTATTGTTTCCAATGTCCAGTTCTGAGGAAATATCACATTGCTTGGAAACAGATATGGGTTAGTGATAGGAAAGGTATCCAGCTGTAGAAAAATCTGTTTAGCCCATACTGGGAATGAAGAAGTGGACATTAAAACAATGATGGTGATACATGTGTGTGTAGTTTGTTTTATCCATCATGACAAAAAGTATGATGGAGCACTTTGTATTTTGGTTTGGTCCAGAGGAAGAATCAGCACTCTTGATCCCCACAGGTACTTCAATACTGGTGAAACTGATGCTACGCCTAACAACTGCAAGTTGATAGCTGTAGGAAAAACGTGCAGGGAAGAAAATTCCAGTGAGGTGCCATTCTGAGAAGGAAGAACTTGTTGTAGTGGTTACTGAAGGGTCTTGGACAATAGACACAATGGGGGAGGGGGAGGTGACATCAATATCATAAAACGTAGCACAAAATTTTCATAAAGTAGTGCACCAAGTTTGAAATAACCCAAAATGAAAATTTTGCCAGTAAATAAAATATGTACGTACAATATGTACTAAATGTAGGTTGGTTCTGATTTATAAAGTTGATAATTTAATAAAAATTATTACTCTTGAAAATTTGAAAATTTAGCGAAAAAAAAAGAAGCGCTGTTTTAAAAAGTAGCGCAATCCGTTACTTGCAGGCCGAATTAGCAACTCTGGAGATGAGAGTAGATGGCACGTAACCCACAGGTTCCGAGGAGCAGCTGTTATTATAGTAGCAGTAGAAAAAGCAGAGAGGAGACAGTGTATCTATGGGTCAGAAGTTGGAATATATTTATGAGAGGTTTCATGCCAATCAGTTTAGGATGCCTCCATATAGACAGGAGTAGTCCCAGACGTGGGAGCAGTACTCTATATGGGTTTTACTTGAGCTTTAGTAAATGGCTAGTGGTTAGTTGTTGGGGATATGGTTCTCATGAAGAAGGCCGGTTTTTGTGATGTAGTTTTAGCTATGTTAAGGCTGTATATTTGTCAGGAGAGATCCTTTAGTGATAGTGAGTCCTGGCATTTGAAGTGACGGAAAGGGTTCTTAAATGCGAGTTGATCATGTTTACAGAGTAGATGAGGTGCTTACGTTGTCTTGATGCTCTATGATTGTTTTCATTACTATTGAAGGTGACAAAATTGACATGACCCATTTGCAAGCTGTTTTCGAGGTCACTGTTGGTATTTATATACATACATACGCATAAATATATTTATCTGTATCCAAACACATAAATGCACACACATAGACATATGTATGTATGTGTGTGTGTGTATATATTCTATATGACCTATAAGAGAGCGACAGAAAGCAGCAGAATGAGATGCGAGCGTACATATAAAAACTTTGTGTACGTGTGTCTGTCTTGTCAGCAACTAAGATTCTAGCTCAGATATAAACATGCACACACGCAATTTATAAATATGTACTCTCTCTCACTCGCTTTCTGTAAACTGTTGTTACGGTTTTTCGTTTTCTTTTGAACTGTCAGAACGTTTTTAACGACATAACTACGACAATCAAACTACATAGAAGAAATATTTTTTAATTAAAAGTAACTTCTTTTTGACAAAACTCATTCAGCTAGTTACAATGTTTACGATCTAAACCAACTATAAATATATTACAACTCAAGTAAATTTGTGGCAGTTACGTTTCTCCAAAAGCATCAACTACTTATATTTTGTGTCCAAACCAGTAATACCATTCATAATACGTATGCGTGTGTGTAGAGTAAAAGATTAGGGTTAACCGTTATGTAATAATTAGATATAAATAAGATTTTTTAAATAACAATAAGAAAACAGAACACGAATATTTCAATTTCCACAAGTGACTTTATTGTGTGTATATGCTTAATTACACGTATATGATTAATAATAATTAATTTTGTCGTTTATTAGTATATTTCGAAGTTGTTACGGAACGTGAATATAAACAAATCTATGACTGAACAAATGTGTCGATTTCAATTTAAGGTATAATGCATAGTGATAAACTTACAAACAGCGTAATTATTTTGAATCTGGGATAGAAATGCTTTACTATGTATATTGACAGTGATGTAAGTTACTACTAAAGACAAAATAATAAGGCTTCAATGGTAACAAGAAAACAAACGCAGATCGAATTAAAAACAATTATTCAAACAAAAAGTATAGTAATGCGAGAAGGTAATAATAGATATTTTCAGAGTAAATCGAAATAGTAAACAATTGGCAAAATTTAAAGGGATACAGAAAAGCAACTCATACATGCGTAAAACGTAAACAGTAGTGGTAGTAAGCGCCAACACTCTATGAAGTACTTTCAGTTATTAGTTTTTACAGGTTGCTTTTTCTGTCTCTCTGTTTTTTTTTCAGCTATATTTTTATATAGTGTATATTTAGAGAAAAATAATGTAATTATAAAATCGCCACATTTATTAGCCCAACGCTTAAGACTCACAATTATAGTTAGATTGTTCTCCCGCCGGTTTAATAGGTCTGAGGTTGAATGAAATAGGCTGCGCGCGCAGACACGCGTGCAGGGTATTGTGGGAGAAGCTCGATGGGTCTCCAGTCCGCCATGATGAAAGCAACTATTCCCTGCAAATATGATCAAAATATATGGATTACCGCAAGACATATTCAAAACTGGAGTACTGATTTCACTGCTTAAATATAATTCATGCTGCTGGATTCTACCATTTACTGTCTATTTTCACTGCTATCGTTCAGCTACCTTGATGTGGTAGCGAAGCTAGTTTTTGGACCATCTCATTAGCATATTTGGGGTCATCACGATGAGTAAGGTGTCGTTCAGAGCTAGGGCTCTGGATTCCTCCAAGCCAATGCCCGTTTTTCGGGCAGAAGAAATTCCGGACTTACCGGATTTTGCAACCATTAATAGATCGGTACCACAAATGCCCACGGGGATGGAAAAGGAAGAAGAGTCGGTAAGTGTCGAACGCTCATTCCAACCTTTCTTTACAAAATGGCTGTCATGATGAAATAGGCGCTACTCATTCAAATATTCAAAATGCTATATTAGAAGCATCGGATTCTTGTTAAAATACTCTGAAAACACCGAGTTACTTCTATATATTGTGAAAAAAATATTCTTTGGTGTGGTTCTATCTGAAAAAGTAGCATATTGTCTGAATTTTATTTACTGCCTGTCACGTGATAATGTTCAATGTGCGCCGCCATTTTGCTCTCAATCGTGGATCGTGTGATGATCGATCGGACTGGATCTTACATTTCTCACACTCTTAATACTGCCTCTTATTTTCTTCGCTTTATATATATTTTTTTCTGTAACGTTGAACGAAAGTTACTTTTTTAAATACGATTCCTGTATTTTAGTTTTACGATCCATTATAGTAACCGTCAATATTAAATAAGGTGTTTCCCCGTTTCAGGGAATCCCCATGCCGTTCCACTCATGCGATCGCGTGTCTTGGAGGAGGCGTCACTTATTCTGAACATATTTTGTTAATTATTAATTGTCCCTTTAGTTGATATTCTTGCAAAATGACACATTTGGTCCTAATGCATGAAACATTCCCAGAATAATTTTGAATTTCATTTTAAAAAATTCTATGAATGAATTAAAACGAAACTAATTTTCCTTACCAGGCTGGTTGGTCCTCTAGTATTCAAAACAGGCGTATGTATGGGACTGGCTTTGACACTAGTCATTTTACTTATAAACACAAATATATGTCTCTATAGAATTCGATCATTGTTTATAGATGACTATATTGACAGTTATTGATTTAATTCTAGTTGTTAAAACTTGTATGCTGTTCGATCTGCCTGGCAGTGTAAGTTATTCACAAAGTAAATAGCGTAACACGTGGTGTTCGCCTATTTGTTTACTACTCCGATGAAATGTCAATTTTTTTTATTATTTCGAAACAATATATTTAAGAAATAACAACATATATTATTAAATAACAGTATACATCGCTTTATTCGTATTTAGAATGAATAAAATGTATTTTTATCCGTTCTTTAAATTTGAGTTTATTAAAACTCCAATCAGTTTATTCATTTTTATTTTTTTCAATTATAATTTTTTTTCCAATTCATAATTTTCAAAAATTCATTTATGATCGTAATGTAATAAAAGCATTTTCCATAACTCACCTTACTATGATCTTTTTTTTTTGTTCGAAAAGTACTATTATGGAATAACAACACTTCATAACTTTTATTCCATGGTCGCACTTTTTAGTGATTGATGAGCGTGAATTTGCAGTGATAAGAATATATTTTAGAATGTATTGAGGCAGTATTTTTGTTACATCCCATCTATTTTATGATACTATCATATACATAAGCTAAAATAAAAGCCCATTTTCAATCGAAGATTCAGTGTGTATATGTCTATGTGTATGTATGCATATATATATATATATATATATAACTTTTTAAAAAGTGACGTGTAGTTTACGAAATTTCATTTACTTTAAATCATATGTTTATTTTTATCTGATCGAAAATATATTTGACCCAAATATTTACTTCTGCTGATTGATAAACACGATGTTTATCTTGTTGATTTAAGTTTTTCGTCTTGCACATTAATGAAAGGTGATGAGAATTTTTGAAATCGATTTAGACTAAGTCTTTAAGATTTCCATTAAAGTATGATTCGAACCAAATAACGAAACATTTGTTGAATTTAGTTCTACTAAACTTCAAAATTAAAATTACACTTTCCGAAGTGACACATAAAGGGAAAGTAAAATTTTTCGACAAATGTTCTTCATTCATTCATTATTATTGTTATTATTATTATTATTATTTTAGATTTTCTGCTGTGTATTGACAAATAGTTTTACTTTTCTTTGATTTATGCTTTACTGTTAACTGGTTTTTTTTAAAGGGTAATATTAGAAATTCTTAAAAACTAGGTTGAATATTTTGTAGTTTTCATAACAACCAATTATAAGTTCTGTCAACAGGTTCCATCAATGAGCTGGCTGATCTGTTCGCAATCCAGTTTCAATTCCAGATTAGAGCCGATTCATTATACATAAGCCGATAATATTTAGGGAAAGAGGTACCAGATGTAACAACAACCTAACACCTAACCCTAACCCTAATCAGTCGAGCACTTGCGTAGACACCAATATCGTTGGGAACATTCCGAGTTCAAATTTCTCAGACAAACTTTAACTTTCATTTGCTTGTTTTGCCCTAATTGAGCATACAAATGATCAAAACTGTTTGAGCTGTGACCATCTTCTAATTCGTTCCGACCTAGTATACCTCTGACTAAATTACCAATGTGGTCTCCTTTTTTAAAAAAATAACAGAGTATGATTTGAGGAAGACTCGGCTGCTGTTTCTGAACGAGCTATCATACACAACCGCTTTCTTTGACTAGAATCAGCACCAGTAATATATATATACTCCCTCGCGTATTATATTGATACTTAAACTTTTAAATCAAGCATCCTTCTCCCCCACTCCACGAAAAATTGAATTTGTTTTTACGCAAGAAATCAATATTAGTGGAGCCGGGTCAATAACACAAGTACTAGTAATATGTTGGGAGTGATTCGTATATATATATATATTTATTGTTTTATGCCTAAACCAGATATCAACATCAATATATCGTTTATGTTCCCGACAAAGGCATGCACACCACATCGTGTCACTACCCACTCCTTCATAAACTTAGAGCTTTTTACCGAAGTCAAAAATCAATATTTTTGGAAATGGCAGCAGCCAATAGAAGCTGAGACAGTAGAAAATTTATAGTATTATTTAGTTTCGTTCTCATTAGTTACCGAGTTTAAATCTTGACGTTTTCATTTCTCTGAGGTTGTTTAACTACAGCTCAGACCTAAGCAAGCAGACATATATTGACAGGCGTTCCAACTGTGACCATCCCGTTTTTTCTTCTTCACCAGATATTTTGTAACGACTGACGTTATCAAATTTGTTGTTTTCTGAGACAGCAGGATGTGTTTAGAGTGATGTTTTGGCTGCTATTTTTACCTGGTCGTTTCTTCTGTTGTAGTCCCAGATCAACCATAATCATCCCATCTTTTTAGGAGCATGTAGAACTATATTATGTTGTTTCCATATTTAAGACGGAAGAATGTGATTTAAGGGTGATCTGGCTGCTTTTTCTAGTAGGTCGAACGACTACGTAGAGACGATCTCATAATATATATTATTTACATTCTTATTTGTTTTTACTAAATTTTGTCCCTTAACTAAAAAAATACAATCGATATTTGTTGGTATGTAATTAAAGCCTTAAATTAATGTTACAGCAACAAAGTTCATTTAATCTTTATTAAAGTAGCTTGAAAGTAAATCAACATTTTGCCGATTCAACATAATTTTTTTTTTAAATTACATTTTAACTAATATTATAAATGTTGGTTATTATTAGTTCAGTATATGATATTTTAATGCATTGTTAATCAAAGATTAAAAAAAAAATGTTATTCATTATCTTATAATTTTGTTCTTTCAAGCACAAAAATTCGAAAATACAGTAATTAGTTATTGTGTGTCTGTTTGTGTATATATATATATATTTACTACTTCTGAAAAATAATCAAAATCAATGAAAAGTAATTAACAACTTATGGTGTTTGTCTAGTGGGTACAGAATGTGCAGCTTACTGTTGAATGAAATTTTCTTTTGTTTCTTTCTCTTATTTTTTTTAAACAGTTTTTTTTTCTATTTTTAGTAATCAAACAACAATGTGAAAAAAAAAACAAAAAATATAATAAATACAATCTGTGATTAAAATTTGCGAATGTTGATTATTGAGAAGCTGTTTAACTTGTGAAATTATAGATAAGCATGTCAATATACCAGTGAGATTAATTTGGCTCAGTAGAATGTAATTAAGTATATTAATGCAGTTTTGAATGTTAAAAAGCAAAATCACTTTGTTTCTTTTCTTAAATTCTTCTATTCTTACTTATATTCCATTACAATTAAAAAGCAATATTGGTTTCAAAATTTGGCACAATTAAAAGCAGTATTAGTTCCAGTAGTATTTCATGAGCATACCAGTCATATACTGGGGTCTGTTTAAGGGACTAAATCACCAACCCCAAATTATTTTCTGTTTTACTGTGATGTTTAGAAATCATTTTTGTTGCCTTGTACCTGTGTGAGGAATTGTATTTTATTGAGACTGTAGAATAGAAGACCAAAATACTTTTCGGTGGCGGCAGAGGGTTGTTCTGTGACTGAATTCTCTGTTGTCGATTGAGATTGATTTAGTTGATTGTCACTACATTTTGTTACAAAATTTGGTGCTAGTCTTATTGGAAGGAAAATTCTTGCTGTTGTTAATTAAATTATATTACAACTAATATCTAATTGTTTTTATATTTTAGATTTATGATTTACATATTTTACAAGATGACATTTTTTTTTGTACTCCTTTAAACTTTTTGATAAACCAGTTTTCCCATCACAGTAAAAACAATGAAACAATTTCTTCAGCTAACCAAAAATGATTGCAGTTTATGGTTAGCTGATTGTACTTGTAGTGCTAGTGGTGATCTGTATGTTTTAAGAGACAGCTCTTTGAATTGATGGCTAACTTTAATCCAGGGAATTGTTTTCTGTGTCCCTTATTCAATTTGATACGATTCAGTCATTTCATTTCCATAACTACTTACTATTAAGAGGATAAACATCTCTTAGGATATCAAAATAGTATATTTTTTTAATTAAAAGATTTAATCATGTTAAGAGGTGAAACTAACACCAACTTAAAAGAGGAAAGATTCTAGTTTATTTTTGTACAAGTTTGGTTGATTATTTTAAGAACTAATTGTTGTGCTCTTAGTTACAGGTTTTAATAACATGGTTCTTAGGGTCATAGATATTCCTTCCAAAACCATAGCTATTGCTCCCAGAGCATTCATCTCTAAAACACCTACCATAAGCAACCAATATATTAATTTCCTGCACCATAAAGATAAGCTAGGTAGGAGAGAGTTGTAAAATTGTTAAAGAAACAAAAAAATTGTTTATTGGGTGATCCATGATAAAAGTTAATAATATTTGACTTAAACAATGTTTGGAAATGTCTGCTCTTGTTTATAGAGAGATGACCCTCTAATACAATGATTACATGCTATTGTAGGTTTTAACTATATAGTAAATATATCAGCTTGATTATTGTGTTGTAAAAAAGGTTTACAGAAAATGAGGTCCAAATAGGAAAATATAACTGCTCCTCTTCCCCTTTCAGTAATGTTAAAAAAGAAAAAAAAACAAAACAAAAGAGAAACCTATTGCTTTCATGTGAAAATCATGAGAAATTGAGGATTATTAAGTAACTGGTAAAATGCAGCCAATTATATTGTTTGCTTTACTAGATAGCAATCATTTAATCTGCCAGTTATCACAAACAAATCTTTAATGTGCTGTTGGTATTAGACATTAGTAAAACTGTATTAACAAAAAGGACTTAGAAAATGTTGTTGTAAGCTGGTAATAAACAAATAGTGAAAAAAAAAAACCCACATTCATTATCTGGTACCATGACACATTTTTGTCTCATTGATGTGTATGTATGTAAGAAATAAAATTATGCATTATGTAACATTGAAGAATTTTGTTAACATTGGTAGAGATTTGGGCTATAAATGTATTTGAGCTGCAAATATTCCTCTCACCTATATAAATGGTTACCAGTAAGAGTTTAAATCCTATCAATAAATAACAACTAGTTATTTTTAATGAGCCACTGAAGATTGATATCTTCTTGGTTGCTTGACTTGTTAAAAAAAGCAACCAAATCTCCCTCAAATAAGATAAGGAGAGGAAGTATTAGTAATGTAATCTCCAACACTCCTAAAGTGACAGGATGATCATAGTTAGAACACCTTTAATCATAGGTCTACCTCATCAAGATTAAATTTTGTTTTGGGAAATTTCATGATAGTTGAATGGTTATTTTTTACATTTTTTTTTATTGCTTTAAGCCTGGTAAGAGTCAAAAGCTGCAATCAGACTTGATCTGAACGAACTTCTATAGAACAGCAGAGTTGATTGTTCTATTAGAGATGTTTAGATCTACCACCAACAGCTGTAGACATATTCATTGGATATATGAATATATTGTGAGTCATGGTTGACTGATCATGTTTGTAATTAGCATATAGGATTGAGAAGGCAACAAAATAGATAATTTAAATCTTTTTATTATCTTTTGTTGGTAGAATAATACTGACTCTACATAACTTGTTGACACTGAACTAAGAAAAATTATATTCCAAAAGAAATTGAAATTATTTTCTGTGTTCCTAATTGTAGTCTTCACTTCTGGGTTCAA
Organism: Octopus bimaculoides; assembly: GCF_001194135.2. Taxonomy (NCBI): domain Eukaryota; kingdom Metazoa; phylum Mollusca; class Cephalopoda; order Octopoda; family Octopodidae; genus Octopus; species Octopus bimaculoides. Next base: position 31,081,659 of record NC_068986.1, on the reverse strand, counting down.
TTCATACTAGGAGAAATGAATAATAGATAATTAATAATGATTGTATTGATGATGAATCTCTTCAATGAGTAAGTCTGTCAAAGACATTTTTCTTCTGTAAATATATGAAAAATGCCACAACTTCTAAAGGAGTGCAAATATTAATTCATAACACCAGAGTTTTGAGCATTTTTTCTGGCACTGCAGAGAAATTAAATTTTTATTGATTCAATTTTGAAAATGACTGCTGCTAATAATTGATAAGTTAAATTATTTGTGGTAAGTTATACAATTAGGAACACAGAAAGTAATTTCAATTTCTTTTGGAATATAATTTTCCCTAGTTCAGTGTCAACAAGTTATGAGGAGTTGGTATCATTCTCCAATTTCCTGCTCAGGATTCTTGCAGCAAGTTGATAAGAGGCATTCGAGAAAATATAGAGCTTTATGAGTTAGATATCTTTATTGCAAATGAGTTATTAAAAACAGTTTAGTATTTCTTGCATTGTTTTTTTTTTTTCTTCCTATTTCTTCACAAGTGGAAATATATTAACAAAAGTGTATCTGAGAAAAGACTAAAATGGAAATAGGATTGAATCTATTGATCACGTTTAAAACTGTTATAGAGCTATCATGGCTGAATAGAAAACAGTAAGAACAAGCCTGTCAGTAGAAGTCTAGGAAAGTCAATGGCATTTGTAGATAAATACTCTGTGTGTGATGGAGAATCTTGTGGATTGAAGCAAGCACTTGAGAACATTGCATTTGATAATAGAAATAGTGTGATGTGTTAGTATTGGTTTTACTTTTATTTTATAGATTTTAGAAATGGTGGTTCTCTGCTTAGATATATTACTTTGATTTTAAATTTCAGTAACATTTTCTATTGAGATAGGTTTGTAGAAAGAAATGCAGAGAGTAGATTAAGTTTAAATTAAACTGTCACTTAAAATGTGTCCAATATTTTAAATGTTTTTTTTTTTTAAATTAACAAAAATTACATTTATTGTTATAAAATAAAGTAAGTCTACTGACTTGGTATGATTAAAATGAAATTTTAGTTTGATAAATTTAATATAACTATGGTTAAAGATATTGCTTTTATAATTTAAGAATATACTACAACTTTATTGTAAATTACTCATTTCTTTCGTTTGTATCTGCTGTAAAGTAATTATTTGTCTGTATTTAGGCTATCAGCAAAATCAATGCCATTCCTAATTCTGATTTTCACTGACAATTTGTTTATAAATTGGGAAAGTAACTATTGAAGCTAGACTTGTTTTGAAATTTATGTGGTAAATCAATTTAATTTAAGAAAAAGACGGTATTTATTTTTTTATTATGATTTTAGTTAGCATATTTTTAAAACTCAAAAAAAAAAAAAAAAAAAAAAAAAAAA
>NC_068986.1:31069322-31080008 GCF_001194135.2 Octopus bimaculoides | reverse complement strand
AAAAACTCTGAAAGAAAAATTATTAGTTTGACAATTAGCAAAATTCAGAAGGAATTATAAAAAGTGGAATTTATGAAATTTTCTTAGTGTTTTATTGCAGGTAATACACTTTATCCTAATGACCCAATAATAAACATTTTTATTAAATCTTGGACTTGTGAATGATAACAATACAATCTAAACTGCATTTTTATATATTACTTAATATTATCTTCTGACATAGAGACTAACAAGAGAATAATAAAAGTTCTGGTCACAGATTGGCATATCTATTTTTTCTAATTAAGATTTTATTACCAGAATTATAATTTTATATTAACCAAAAAAAAAAAAAAAAAAATTGAAGCTTTTAGTTGAATGGTATTTAGAGTTCTCTTTTCTTTTTTTTTTTTGTCTCAGTGAAGTCCTTTAATTAGTTATTCCTACACAGGTGAGATTGATGCAGCTGATATCCATCCTTAATATCTGGGGGTCAATGTGGGAAGGGAGTGAATTGGGAGTCTGGTTTGATGTTTGCAACAGAGTAAACTCCACTCAAAGGCATCTACGAACCAGGTGGCGTTGTTTGTATTATTTCATCTCAGATCATCCCCAACTGAACAAGCTTATCTATGATCAGAAGTATTGCTGTCATAACCATCAAACCTTTTATTCCCCACCCCCTCCCAGACAGGGGTTGTATTATCCACAAGTGCTTTCCTTTTTCTTTAAAACAGTAGAGGTGTGTGACATAAGGGAGATATGACTAGGTCAAGTGACCATAAATTAGTGCCCTCTTTGGTTTCAGAGTGGTGGTGGTAATTTGAAACCCTCCCCTTCCCAGTAGTATATTAGGTATAGAACTCAAAGCTGATTTAGATGTTTAATAGTTTTGTAATTGTTTACATTATGTGAAAATCAAGATATGATTGATACTAGGAAGAGCATACAGCTATTAATAAACAAAACAAAACAATGTTGCCACGGTATCTACATCGGCGGAACTGACCTACTACCTACTTTAATATCTAGTACAATTGGTAACAAATGTGCTAGAACATATCTGTTTGGCTCTTGCTAAAGCACTGCTATAAATATGCTGCATATGTGATGAAGATAAACTCTCTTCATTGAGTTAGTCATCGTAGAGTTACTCTGGCAGCATTGCTCAAATGAGTGGATAATTTCATCTTCTTTCTTATTAATGGAAGTGGTTTTCATCTTAATTAGAATCCCTATATTCGTAGATGTTATCACTAGTATATTGGCATGTTGCAGGAATCTAAACACAAGAATTATTGTTTTCCTAATATTTGTATAGATTTGTATTGTTTGTAAATGTGCTATAAAAAAAAAAGATTTTAAATATATATTTATATATATGTATGTATTTAAATATCCATTACAGTTAGCACAAGAATTCTTTATTGTTTTCTCCTTTTTTTAAAATCATTTTTATGACTTTTTTTTCTTTACACAACTGCCTCTTCTTGCAGGTGCTATAACTGCCAAATACAATATATGATGATGATCATCACAAACATCATCATCATCATCTTTCAAACACCATGGGACATTTGAATCAGTCTAATCATTTTTATCGTGTCTGTACTCTGCTGATATAAGTTAGATGGATCTTCCTTAAATACATGGCATCATGCCTGATATATGAAATATCTAGGATAAAGAAGTTTACAAGCAGGATGTACAGTATGTATGTGTAATGAAAACACCTACATGACCTGCTTTGTAGACACCTTGTCTTCTCAACCATTGAAATTAAGTTTAGCACTACTTACATTCAGTTTGTTGGTTAATAATTTGTTTTGTAAATATCTTCTGGATTTGTGGTGTTTTTCTCTCTCTCTCTTTTATATATTATTTTCAAAATAATTGTCTCTGAAGCTGAATATCTTGCGCACATGTTCTCTCTCTCTCTCTCTCAATCGTGAATGGCAGAATCACAGAGCATAAAACAAAAATGCCTTGTGATATTAGGTTATGTCTCCCTTCTATTCTAAGTTCAAATTCCACACAAGTTGACTTGCCTTTCATCCTTCTGAGGGCTGAATTGTAAAATAAGTACCACTGCCAATATAATTGACTTTATCCTTGAAGGTAGTTCACCAACATGAGTATGGGCCAACAACTGAAACCACTAAAAGAAAATTTCAATTTACTGAGTTGAAATGGTCAATTAGATTTGATATTGATTGATCTCTCCTGTATTCATGTCTTGGCCCAAGCATATTAACTCTATTTACCAATAGATGGTGGGTGAACATTAGGTATCAATAATTGCCTTAGAGCTTATGTCTTAGAATTTATGTCATTAAGCTAAAAATGATAACAAGTTCAATCCTGTCTGTTATGTTATACCTCTGTTATATGTTTTATGCTCTAACCTGCAGTGTTTTTACCATAAAAAACATTAAAATACTCAATTCTCTTCTATATTTTCTCTCTCTCTCTCTCCCCAGCTGTCTGTTTATACATTGACTGGAATTTGTGCTAAATACACTTTTATTGAAAAGTAGTCTCATGTTCCTAGTTCTCCTTTTTTTTTAAATATCCACAGTTATCTTAGCAAACTTGCAGAACAATCGCAGCTGATGGAATCAATAGGCTGCCAGACTGGTGGTTCATATCCTGTATCTAGCATGACGCTATTGGTTAAGACACCTAACTATCATAGTTTCAATACATTTAATCTGCAGCATGGTCCTCTGCACAGTTGCTTGATCTGTTACAAACAGCAGCCAAATGTGACTCATTATCGTACATATTCTACTGTTCAAAAAAAATAAAGTGGACATTTTACATATTATATGTTTGGAAAAAGATGGGGTGGAGAGCATTTTTGATCAGGGTTGACCTGGGGGCTAAACAACAACAACAACAACCTATAATAGGTACTAATTCATCATAAATAGTCTGAGTACTGTAAATTTAATGAATGTTTCATTTTGGTTACAGAGTTGAGCTTAAACTTTCCCCTGGAGTGGGATGGGATGGGCTCCCGTATTAAACTTAACACTCTTGAAATTTGAGATAGGCTTTAGTAGACAACACTAACAAAGGGAATAAAATAGTAATATGTAATGTTAGTAAAATATATAAAGCTTACACACAAACACTCACTATAGCACCGTTTAGAAATCTGGGATATCAAAATATTTTTGATATATCTTTTGATATGCCTTACTCTTAGTTAATGCTTTCTCAATTAGTCAGGGAAGGATATAGAAATATGAGTTGTTTCTTGTTGAGGAACACTGTACAAATAAATATTGTTGTGGGTGTGCAAAATGAAAAGCTTGGGGTCCAGTAATCTTACCAATTCAGTCCTTTAATTGTATCCTTCATTTATTATTATTTAGGAATTTTGTGAAAAGGGTCATAAAACAAATCTATTTTGATCCTAGTCCCACTAATTATAAACCAAGACAATGACAGAGCCTTTATATTGCTCTACCTGCTAGAAATACCAGTCCAATATTCCTCAAATAACATTCAAACCTCTTCAGCAAGGCAAAACATATAAGATAATGTAGCCATAAAAAAAAAAAAAAAATCAAAATCAAAAAGAATGGTCATGACTGGAATGACCTTGGTCATAGGTTTATTCAATTAGGTTAAACTGCAATTAATTATGAATAACAACAATAATAATCCTTTCTAATTTAGGCACAAGGCCTGAAATTTTGGGAAAGAAGGCTGTTAATTATATTAACTCCAGTGCTTGACTTGTATTTATTTCATCGACCCCAAAAAGGATGAATGGCAAAGTTGACCTCGGTTGAATTTGAACTCAGAACATAAAGACTGATGAAATGCTGCTAAATATTTTGTCCATTGTGCTAATGATTCCACCAGCTTGCTGCCATAATAGCAACAATAATAATAAAATGTAGTTTCTTCTATTTTTAGTTTGTAATTGACAATTGAAGAAATTGTAGATAAACAACTCCATAACAATGTTTTAGATTATTTAAATTCATTTGAATCCTAAATCCACTCAAACAAATGGTTTTCGATGTTGATAAGTGCCAGCAAATAAAAATCAAAAATCTTGTTTTTTGAAGAATCTGCCGACTGTTGTTTTGATGCTGCACAGTAAAAAAAACTAACAATGATTGATCCGTTGGAAATGTTTGAACCGATTTCTTTAAAATTTCAAATGAGATAAAAACATCCACACAACCAGAACAAGAGAGTTGACAATAAAATGTTTATCCTTTAGAATCTGAGGAATTCTTACGCTTTCCATAGAAGATCAATGATTTTGCCTTTCATCCTTCAAGGATTGATAAAAAAAAAAGTACTAATCAATTACCAGAATTGGTTTTAATTGAATGTATTTTCTGCCATCAAATTTTCTTTTCTATTGCTTAGTCAAAAGGGAAAGTAATGCTGTGACCCCTTACAGGCTAGTAAGAAAGGAGGGAGGGAAGAAGGTATCCTGAAGCCAAAAATCTGGCCTGAACACTTGCAGTGATGTGAACTCCTAAAGCACTTAATACCAGGTGGTGTTATACTAAGTTAATGGTTCTCAACCATTTTTTGCCTATAGATCCCTTTGTTCCCTATTTTACTCTATTGGACCTCCATGGCCATTCAGTGTATATATAAAAAAAATTCTTATTGTATTTTTAAAATCATTAGGAATTGTATAAAACGATTAAAATATTTTTTGTGTGTTGTAGAAGTATAAGCAATTTATTGCACATAAATTTTAACAACAAAATCTTATGTAAACCCCCAACTGTCATGTGTGCCCTGGTTGAGAACCACTGAACTAAGTGATGGATTAAATTTTCCGCTTTAGTTGGCTATTGTAGGATTTGAACTCAGAATGCAAAAGGCTGGAATACATACCCCCAAAGCATCTCATCCAATGTTCTAATGATTCTATTAGTTTATTGCCCTAGACTGGTACTTTATTTACTGACCTAGGAAGAATGACAGAGGCAAAGTTTTCATCTCATCAGTTATGTTTGGTCTTATGTCAGTGTCAGCAATATATATTAGATTATTAAAGTTCTTGGAATCTTTGCTTGGTCAAGGTACCATGCAGTTCTATTGTTCTGCATTGCACCTTGGCCAAGTGTCTTCTACTGCAGCTTTGAGCCAATCAATGCCTTGTAAGTGGAACTGATTGATGGAAGGTATATAGAAGCCTGTCATAAATATGTGTGGATGTGTACATTACCCACCTCCACATGAAACCATTGAGCAAAAAGCAATGTTATATTTATAAGTTGGCATGTTGCTCTGTACTTTCAAAGGCAAGTGCAATAAAAAAAAAAAAACCGACTTAAAAAATGCTTCAATGATGAGCTTTGTGCAACCCATAAAAACATTGAAAAATGGATATAAAATGAACCAAGTTTGTCTGGTGTGAGAGGATCCTATTGACATGTTATTTTGTATTGTTAAACTCTTTTCAAACAGAATTATGATACAGATGGTTGGTTATTGTGTAACCACAGCCTGACTTTGATTTGTGCCACATAAGTAGTAAGCCAGATGAGAGATATTTGAAGGAGATTCAGCTGTCATTTCTAGCATAAGGGCTTCTTATTTAGTTCCAAGTTAGTTATGATCATCCTGTCTTTTTTTTCAGGAATAGTGAACCTCATTATCCCAATGTATTCTTTTTTTTTAAGATGGCATGATTTGAGAAAGACTGTTTGCTGCTATTTCTTATAGGTCAAACAATCATATAGAAAGTCCTGAATGACAAGCTAAAAAGTAAATCACCTGTCTTGTTGTCAAACATTTTCCTCTTCTTCCTTTCATGCAGCACTATTACAATTTGGTTTGTGCTTTTGATTAAAAGCAAATTTGAAAAAAATCAAAACTGACAAATTTAAATTCAAATTCAAGATAGAAATTTTTTTCATTAAATCGATTGCCGTATTTAATTTCACTTCAAATATCATTTGTATTTTTGAATTTTTTTGCAATAACGTTGATCTGAAATAGCATGTTGAAACTGATATTATTACATCATGGAAGAGTTCACCTGAAAACCTTATAAACACACTGACATGTGATTAAGGTTTCTGTGGCTTCCCAACTACATGATTTCAAGTCCAATTCCACTACATGGCACCTCTTCTACTATAGCTCCAGTTCACTCACCTGTAAACGGGTAACCTTGCAACAGACTGGCATTCTATTCAGTGGGAATGTTGGCCTGCCTGTCTAGCTAGTAGAGTGTGGCATCATTTAGCAATAAAACACATTGTGATCAGTGGTGTGTAACAACATCTGATCGTCTGGTTGATACCGTGTGTGTGTGTATGTATGTATGTATGTATATATATATATATATATATATATATATATATATACACACACACACACACATCTTATAACAGTTGTAAATGAGTGTCAGTGTCATGCAGAAACGTTGCCTTGCTTGGCAACAGATGTGGGTTCATGGCAGGAAAGAAAATCTGCCTCAATAACCCTGTCTGATCCATGCAAGCATGAGAAAGTGGATGTTAATATGATGATGATTCTAAGATTTTTTCCTTGATGATATATTGTTGTTAGGAACTGGTTGCAAGACTCTGGTCTTGTACAGTGATTATAAGGCCCTCTGTTTCTGCTTTAGCTTCTAGGTGTGTCTTCAGTTGGTCCACATCGTGCTTCTTGCATCCTTTTTAGGTACTTCCCATGAATCGATTTGTCTTCCCAAGTTACTCGTTACCGTTTTCATTATGAGTGGATTTGGTACACAGAAACTGAAAGAAGCTCGTTATATATATATATATATATATTTGTGTGTGTGTCTGTGATTGTCCCCCCCCTCACCTCAACATTGCTTGGCAACCAATGTTGGTGTGTTTACATCCCTGTAACTTCAGCAAAAGAGACCAATAGAATAAGTATTAAGCTTACAAAGTATAAGTCCTGGGGTTGATTTGTTCGACTAAAGGTGGTGTTCCAGCATGGCTGCAGTCAAATGACTGAAACAAGTAAAAGAATTCTATGTGGTATCTGAAAAATTTTGCTTCGTTATTTTGGCTGATAGTTAAATGTTGCTCAGTCGTATTTGTTTAATTAAATCATCGTCTTATTGCTAACTATTACTACCAGATTCATTTGAGAACTGGAAAATAAGATGGTTTTTATTTTTCATTTTCTTAATTTCTGTCCTATACTGCACCCATACTTCAAGAATACAAATTTTCTACATCTTTCAGTATATATAATTATAAATGTTGCTTTTCATAGAAATATTGTAATGTTTGATAATAATTGCTGAAATTATAATCTTCTCAATAGCTTAATTAGGATCATCATATTGATTTTTATTTATTTTATTTTATTTTATTTTCTGTAATTTTACAAAGAATTTTTCCCTCTCTGATAATTAATGACTTTTGTTCTTAGCTTAATTTACTTTAGCAGAATGTATTCAACTAGAGTTTTCTTCCTTATTCAAACGTGAAACAAACAATATACAAAACAACTTATATATATATATATATATATATATATATAGGAATAGAGAGAATGTTGTGATGCTAATTATGAATATCACAATATGTTTGAGGAAAAAATATGTCAGAAGAGCATTTTGCACACTAAATACAGATCTAGTAGGGTCTCTTGATTCTGGCGTTATAAATAATTCGAACTGAGCTGGAATGATTGTTTGTCCATTATTTTGCTTTTCTTTTAATGCTAGTTGCTTGCAAGTAATTCTCAACCTTTCGGAGCTTGGTGTTTTACAACTGCCTCCTAAACGGCTAATTTTGCACAGTAATCTATTACTTAAATGTTCTTGTACTATTCCATGTGTCACTTTTTAAATGTTTGCATGGACTAGTGTCCCTTATATTAAATTTTTATGAAAATTACTGAAGAAGGCAAGGGTTCATAGAATGAAATGATACTGAACCTTGATGTGTTGTCAGTCACATTCTAGTTCTGACAAAGAATTTTTTTTTTTTGAAAATGTGTGTATAATTTTTTGTTTTTAAATTTTTATTTTCCCTAAACACCCTGTGCCTTCCCCTCCTCATGACACCTCTTCATGAGCTCACAACGTTCTGAAAGGGGCACTACCTCCTTGGTTAAGAATCATTAATCTTGAAATGAATTTATTTTCTCTGTAGGTTTAATGAAAATAAGCCCCTTCATTAACATTGCTACCCACTGCCCAACATGTCTGCTCAGCTAGTGCTGACCATAGCTATTAAAACAATAATCAAAATAGTTGAAAATGTATGGTTTTACTGAATAATTCAAGACATGTCATAATTATGGCAGTGTTTTTACATTAATGAAGCTAATTGTCAGTTTCTGAAATATATATGCTTTTACTGTTGTTAAAACCATCTGAAGATCATTGACTAATATGTTGTGTTTATTTTGTGAAGAGAAAGAAGCTACTTCCTTGAGATATGGCTAATTATTTGATTTCTCTTGAGCCCAAGATCTCCCAAATCTCAACTTTGTCTTTCATCCTTCCGGAATTAATAAAGTAGGTACCAGTCAAGTATTTGAGTCAATGAACTGATCGCTTCCATCCTTGAAATGTGTGACCCTGTTGTAAATCAATAATAAAACCAGAAATTGTTGTATTTTTACCCTTTCTTTCTCACAATCAATATTTAATGTTGTTTAACTTTAGATTAGCTCTAATCAAGCAGGCCTACGATCGAAGCAATCCAACCATGATCATCCAATCTTATTTTAAGACACGTGTCCAAGACTACATTGCCTAATGTCTTTCTCTCTTTAAAATGGTATGGTATAATGGCTTGTTATCATATGAGTATATAATAAGGATACATGGTGATAAATAATTAGGTCAACACATTTTGGGGATGGGTGATTTGTAGTGATTAAGGCCATCCTTTTTAACTTCTCTAATAACAATGCACTAGTCTCATATATTCAGTTTCTTCTTCTTCTTCTTCTTCTCATCATCATCATCATCATCAATGTGGTGAGTTGGAATTGTTAGCACGTCAGGTGAAATGCTTAACGGCATTCCATCTGTCACTACATTCTGAGTTCAAATTCTACTGAGGTCGACTTTGCTTTTCATCCTTTCAGAGTTGATAAATTAAGTACCAGTCAAGTACTGGGGTCGATGTGATCAATTGCCCCTGTCCCACAAAAATCCAGGCCTTGTGTATATTGTTGAAAAGCTTATTATTATTATCATTATTATTATTGAGTGAAAGAGCAGTGCATGCCATCAAAGTGACACTGGGGTAAAATATATGAAGCCCAGTATACCCATCATGACTACCCGTCAGATAAGGGCACACCAGGCACATGCATCACAACCATATGTGTGCGACATGGTGATCTCGTATCATGATAAACAGCACATGACCTTGCCGGTGGGGTCCAGTTAGAATTTTCTTCAGGTCGAGTAGCCCATAATGCTCAAAAGGTCCTTGAATAAAGGTTGTTTGAAGATGTTGAACAAAACACCTATGTTTCCAAAGGTGAATTATCAAAACCCCAAAGAATTCCTCTCAACACAATGGCTATGATGCTCCCCAACTACTTCTGCTCGTGAACAGAGATGTACATATCGTCAACCGCTAAGAGACATGCTCAACTGGTTACGGTCAAACGACTGACAAGCTAATCTGTGGTATTGAGCAGAATATTTGCTGTAGCCCATCTTTTATACCAAGACAAAACAATGCACATGATAACACTTGCCTAAAATTTTGATTGAATCAGTTCTAATTTGCTTCAGTTGTAATCATCATCTCATGGCACTTCATAACAATTCTTTTGCCAATCACTACACTCCCCACTACTTTCAAAGGCCAATATTATCTGCATTAATGAGATCTACTTCTTTATTACTTCTAATCCATCATCAGTGCTGTCTATATCCCATTCAGGCACCACTTATTCTGTAAATATATTAATGCTTGTTTTGCTTTGACAGAACTGTCTGAAATACCTCTTTTATATAGACTTTGTTTATCTTTTATTGGTTTCAGTCATTCGATTGCAGCCATGCTTCAGCATGTCATAGCCAACTGGTTGGAACCAGTAAAAGTGTATGAATATGTATATGTGCACTTATAATGCTATACACACACATACAAACACACAAACACACACATATATCCTTGTCCTAAATAAACAAACACGTACATTGTAGGGTTATGGCTGTGATCTAGAATTTAAAGGGAAAAAATAGCCTTGATTGGAGAAAAAAGGTTTTTATTAACAATTGAATTCTTAAATTTACGAGGAAACTGCCATCAAACTTTATAGCAGGGGAAAAAAATATTCTACATTTTGTCTCCCTTTTTCTTTTTTGCTGTATTTCTAATTTGAAAAAGAAAAAAAAAAAAAATTCTGTGAGTACTTTATTCTTTACCTTAATAATTTGAAAACTGATATCTGTTTTGGTTTTTTTCGAAGTCTTAAATTTGACATCATACTGAAGAAGTCTAGTTTTTATCAAAATACACTTATGTGGTTTGAAATTTATGGTTTGTCTTAAGTATAAAATAGATAAGAAATAGATTAAACATGATTATTCCACCACTGAATTTTTTATTGCTACAAAGTAGCTGAACATGGAAAAGATTTCCCCCCACTTAATAAAAGATGGACAAATCAAAACCAAACTATCTGTCTGTGCCTGTCTGTCTGTCTCTCCTCTCTCTCTCTATCTATCTATATATATATATATCTATATAT